>NW_024434767.1:0-99951 GCF_017639785.1 Mesocricetus auratus | reverse complement strand
ATAAGCATGCAGAGTCTCAAACTGTTTGGTATCGTTAGTTTTCACCAAGTTAAGCATGTTGTTTCACAAACAGTATTGTATCGATTGTTTTTTGAAGTTATGCAGGCAGATACTTAAACAGTGTTGTATTGTTAGTTTTCATGAAGTTTAGCTTGTAGTTTCTCACAGAGTGTTGTATTGTGAATTTTCATGAAATTAAGCGCGTAATTTCACTAATAATGTTGTATCGTTAGGTTTCATGAACATAAGCATGTAGAGTCTCAAACAGTTTGGTATCATTAGTTTTCATCAAGATAAGCATGTTGTTTCTCAAACACTATTGTATCGATAATTTTCATGAAATTAAGCAAGTAGTTTCAAAACCAGTGTTATATAATTAGGTTTTATGAAGTTAAGCAGGTACTTACACAAACATTGTAATATCATTAGTTTGCATGGAGTTAAGCACGTAGTTTCACAAACAATGTTGTATCGTTAGTTTTCATGAACATAAGCATGTAGAGTCTCAAACAGTTTGGTATCGTTAGTTTTCATCAAGTTAAGCATGTTGTTTCTCAAACAGTATTGTATCGATAGTTTTCATGATAGTTAAGCAAGTAGTTTCACAACCAGTGTTATATCGTTAGTTTTCATGAAATTAAGCATGTAGTTTCTCACACAGTGTTGTATCGGTAGTTTTCATGAAGTTTAGCAAGTAGTTACACAAACAGTGTTGTATCGTTAGTTTTCATGGAATTAAGCGTGTAGTTTCACAAACAATGTTGTATCGTTAGTTTTCATGAACATAAGCATGTAGAGTCTCAAACAGTTTGGTATCATTAGTTTTCATCAAGTTAAGCATGTTGTTTCTCAAACAGTATTGTATCGATAGTTTTCATGAAGTTAAGCAAGTAGTTTCACAACATGTGTTATATCGTTAGTTTTCATGAAATTTTCCATGTAGTTTCTCACGCAGTTTTGTATCGGTAGTTTTCATGAAGTTAAGCAAGTAGTTACACAAACAGTGTTGTATCGTTAGTTTTCATGGAGTTAAGCGTGTAGTTTCACAAACAATGTTGTATCGTTAGTTTTCATGAACATAAGCATGTAGAGTCTCAAACAGTTTGGTATCATTAGTTTTCATCAAGTTAAGCATGTTGTTTCTCAAACAGTATTGTATCGATAGTTTTCATGAAGTTAAGCAAGTAGATTCTCACAACATGTGTTATATCGTTAGTTTTCATGAAATTAAGTATGTAGTTTCTCACACAGTGTTGTGTCGTGCAGTTTTCATGAAGTTAAGCAAGTAGTTACACAAACACTGTTGTATCGTTAGTTTTCATGAAGGTAAGCATGTGGTTTCACAAACAATGTTGTATCGTTAATTTTCATGAACATAAGCAATGTAGAGTCTCAAACAGTTTGGTATCGTTAATTTTCATTAAGTTAAGCATGTTGTTTCTCAAGCAGTGTTGTATCGATAGTTTTCATGAAGTTAAGCAAGTAGTTACACAAACAATATTGTATCGTTAGTTTTCATGAACATAAGCATGTAGAGTCTCAAACAGTTTGGGATCGTTAGTTTTCATCAAGATAAGCATGTTGTTTCTCAAACAGTATTGTATCGATAGTTTTCATGATGTTAAGCAAGTAGATTCTCAAACAGTGTTGTATCGTTAGTTTTCATGAAGTTTAGCTTGTAGTTTCTCACACAGTGTTGTATTGGGAATTTTCATGAAGTTAAGCGCGTAGTTTCACAAACAATGTTGTATCGTTAGTTTTCATGAACATAAGCATGCAGAGTCTCAAACAGTTTGGTATCGTTAGTTTTCATCAAGTTAAGCATGTTGTTTCACAAACAGTATTGTATCGATTGTTTTCATGAAGTTATGCAGGCAGATACTTAAACAGTGTTGTATCGTTAGTTTTCATGAACATAGCATGTAGAGTCTCACATTTGTATCGTTGTTTCATCAAAGCATGTAGTTATATCGATAGTTTTCATGAAGTTAAGCAAGCAGATTCTCAAACAGTGTTGTATCGTTAGTTTTCATGAAGGTTAGCTTGTAGTTTCTCACACAGTGTTGTATTGTGAATTTTCATGAAGTTAAGCACGTAGTTTCACAAACAATGTTGTATCGTTAGTTTTCATGAACATAAGCATGTAGAGTCTCAAACAGTTTGGTATCGTTAGTTTTCATCAAGTTAAGCATGTTGTTTCTCAAACAGTATTGTATCGATAGTTTTCATGAAGTTAAGCAAGTAGATTCTCAAACAGTGTTGTATCGTTAGTTTTCATGAAGTTTAGCTTGTAGTTTCTCACACAGTGTTGTATTGTGAATTTTCATGAAGTTAAGCACGTAGTTTCACAAACAATGTTATATCGTTAGTTTTCATGAACATAAGCATGTAGAGTCTCAAACAGTTTTGTATCGATGGTTTTCATGAAGTTAAGCAAGTAGTTTCACAACCAGTGTTATATCGTTAGTTTTCATGAAATTAAGCATGTAGTTTCTCACACAGTGTTGTATCGGTAGTTTTACATGAAGTTTAGAAAGTAGTTACACAAACAGTGTTGTATCGTTAGTTTTCATGGAATTAAGCGCATCATTTCACAAACAATGTTGTATCGTTAGGTTTCATGAACATAAGCATGTAGAGTCTCAAACAGTTTGGTATCATTAGTTTTCATCAAGTTAAGCATGTTGTTTCTCAAACAGTATTGTATCGATAGTTTTCATGAAGTTAAGCAAGTAGTTTCACAACATGTGTTATATCGTTAGTATTCATGAAATTAAGTATGTAGTTTCTCACACAGTGTTGTGTCTGCAGTTTTCATGAGGTTAAGCAAGTAGTTACACAAGCACTGTTGTATCGTTAGTTTTCATGGAGGTAAGCACGTGGTTTCACAAACAATGTTGTATCGTTAGTTTTCAAGAACATAAGCATGTAGAGTCTCAAACAGTTTGGTATCGTTAGTTTTCATCAAGTTAAGTATGTTGTTTCTCAAACAGTATTGCATCGATAGTTTTCATGATACTAAGCAAGTAGTTTCACAACCAGTGTTATATCGTTAGTTTTCATGAAATTAAGCATGTAGTTTCTCACACAGTGTTGTATCGGTAGTTTACATGAAGTTTAGAAAGTAGTTACACAAACAGTGTTGTATCGTTAGTTTTTATGGAATTAAGCACGTCGTTTCACAAACAATGTTGTATCGTTAGTTTTCATGAACATAAGCATGTAGAGTCTCAAACAGTTTGGTATCATTAGTTTTCATCAAGTTAAGCATGTTGTTTCTCAAACAGTATTGTATCGATAGTTTTCATGAAGTTAAGCAAGTAGTTTCACAACATGTGTTATATCGTTAGTTTTCATGAAATTAAGCATGTAGTTTCTCACACAGTGTTGTATCGGTAGTTTTCATGAAGTTAAGCAAGTAGTTACACAAACAGTGTTATATCGTTAGTTTTCATGGAGTTAAGCGTGTAGTTTCACAAACAATGTTGTATCGTTAGTTTTCATGAACATAAGCATGTAGAGTCTCAAACAGTTTGGTATCATTAGTTTTCATCAAGTTAAGCATGTTGTTTCTCAAACAGTATTGTATCGATAGTTTTCATGAAGTTAAGCAAGTAGTTTCACAACATGTGTTATATCGTTAGTTTTCATGAAATTAAGTATGTAGTTTCTCACACAGTGTTGTGTCGGCAGTTTTCATGAAGTTAAGCAAGTAGTTACACAAGCACTGTTGTATCGTTAGTTTTCATGGAGGTAAGCGCGTGGTTTCACAAACAATGTTGTATCGTTAATTTTCATGAACATAAGCATTTAGAGTCTCAAATGTTTGGTATCGTTAATTTTCATTAAGTTAAGTATGTTGTTTCTCAAGCTGTATTGTATCGATAGTTTTCATGAAGTTAAGCAAGTAGTTACACAAACAATATTGTATCGTTAGTTTTCATGAACATAAGCATGTGGAGTCTCAAACAGTTTGGGATTGTTAGTTTCCACCAAGATAAGCTTGTTGTTTCTCAAACAGTATTGTATCGGTAGTTTTCATGATGTTAAGTAAGCAGATTCTCAAACAGTGTTGTATCGTTAGTTTTAATGAAGTTTAGCTTGTAGTTTCTCACACAGTGTTGTATTGGGAATTTTCACGAAGTTAAGCGCGTAGTTTCACAAACAATGTTGTATTGTTAGTTTTCATGAACATAAGCATGCAGAGTCTCAAACTGTTTGGTATCGTTAGTTTTCACCAAGTTAAGCATGTTGTTTCACAAACAGTATTGTATCGATTGTTTTTTGAAGTTATGCAGGCAGATACTTAAACAGTGTTGTATTGTTAGTTTTCATGAAGTTTAGCTTGTAGTTTCTTACAGAGTGTTGTATTGTGAATTTTCATGAAATTAAGCGCGTAAATTCACTAATAATGTTGTATCGTTAGGTTTCATGAACATAAGCATGTAGAGTCTTAAACAGTTTGGTATCATTAGTTTTCATCAAGATAAGCATGTTGTTTCTCAAACACTATTGTATCGATAATTTTCATGAAATTAAGCAAGTAGTTTCAAAACCAGTGTTATATAATTAGGTTTTATGAAGTTAAGCAGGTACTTACACAAACATTGTAATATCATTAGTTTGCATGGAGTTAAGCACGTAGTTTCACAAACAATGTTGTATCGTTAGTTTTCATGAACATAAGCATGTAGAGTCTCAAACAGTTTGGTATCATTAGTTTTCATCAAGTTAAGCATGTTGTTTCTCAAACAGTATTGTATCGATAGTTTTCATGAAGTTAAGCAAGTAGTTTCACAACATGTGTTATATCGATAGTTTTCATGAAATTATGTATGTAGTTTCTCACACAGTGTTATGTCGGCAGTTTTCATGAAGTTAAGCAAGTAGTTACACAAGCACTGTCTTATCGTTAGTTTTCATGGAGGTAAGCGCGTGGTTTCACAAACAATGTTGTATCGTTAATTTTCATGAACATAAGCATGTAGAGTCTCAAACAGTTTGGTATCATTAGTTTTCATGAAATTAAGCATGTAGTTTCTCACACAGTATTGTATTGTTAGTTTTCATGAAATTAAGCTTGTAGTTTCTCACACAGTGTTGTATCTGTAGTTTTCATGAAGTTAAGCAAGTAATTACACAAACAATGTTGTATCGTTAGTTTTCATGAATATAAGCATGTAGAGTCTCAAACAGTTTGGTATCATTAATTTTCATCAATTAAGCAAGTTGTTTCTCAAACAGTATTGTATCTATAGCTTTCATGAAGTTAAGCATGCAGACTCTCACACAGTGTTGTATCTGTAGTTTTCATGAAGTTAAGCAAGTAATTACACAAACAATGTTGTATCGTTAGTTTTCATGAACATAAGCATGTAGAGTCTCAAACAGTTTGGTATCGTTAATTTTCATCAAGTTAAGCATGTTGTTTCTCAAACAGTATTATATCGATAGTTTTCATGAAGTTAAGCAAGCAGATTCTCAAACAGTGTTGTATCGTTAGTTTTCATGAAGGTTAGCTTGTAGTTTCTCCCACAGTGTTGTATTGTGAATTTTCATGAAGTTAAGCACGTAGTTTCACAAACAATGTTGTATCGTTAGGTTTCATGAACATAAGCATGTTGAGTCTCAATCAGTTTGGTATCGTTAATTTTCATCAAGTTAAGAATGTTTTTTCTCAAACAGTATTGTATCGATAGTTTTCCTGAAGTTAAGCAAGCAGATTCTCAAACAGTGTTGTATCGTCAGCTTTCATGAAGTTTAGCTTGTAGTTTCTCACATAGTGTTGTATTGTGAATTTTCATGAAGTTAAGCGCGTCGTTTCACAAACAATGTTATATCGTTTGTTTTCATGAACATAAGCATGTAGAGTCTCAAACAGTTTTGTATCGATGGTTTTCATGAAGTTAAGCAAGTAGTTTCACAACCAGTGTTATATCGTTAGTTTTCATGAAATTAAGCATGTAGTTTCTCACACAGTGTTGTATCGGTACTTTACATGAAGTTTAGAAAGTAGTTACACAAACAGTGTTGTATCGTTAGATTTCATGGAATTAAGCGCATCATTTCACAAACAATGTTGTATCGTTAGTTTTCATGAACATAAGCATGTAGAGTATCAAACAGTTTGGTATCATTAGTTTTCATCAAGTTAAGCATGTTGTTTCTCAAACAGTATTGTATCGATAGTTTTCATGAAGTTAAGCAAGTAGTTTCACAACATGTGTTATATCGTTAGTATTCATGAAATTAAGTATGTAGTTTCTCACACAGTGTTGTGTCTGCAGTTTTCATGAGGTTAAGCAAGTAGTTACACAAGCACTGTTGTATCGTTAGTTTTCATGGAGGTAAGCGCGTGGTTTCACAAACAATGTTGTATCGTTAATTTTCATGAACATAAGCATGTAGAGTCTCAAACAGTTTGGTATCATTAGTTTTCATGAAATTAAGCATGTAGTATCTCACACAGTGTTGTATCGTTAGTTTTCATGAAATTAAACCTGTAGTTTCACATACAGTGTTGTATCTGTAATTTTCATGAAGTTAAGCAAGTAAATACACAAACAATGTTGTATCGTTAGTTTTCATGAACATAAGCATGTAGAGTCTCAAACAGTTTGGTATCATTAGTTTTCATGAAATTAAGCATGTAGTTTCTCACAAAGTATTGTATTGTTAGTTTTCATGAAATTAAGCTTGTAGTTTCTCACACAGTGTTGTATCTGTAGTTTTCTTGAAGTTAAGCAAGTAATTACACAAACAATGTTGTATCGTTAGTTTTCATGAATATAAGCATGTAGAGTCTCAAACAGTTTGGTATCGTTAATTTTCACCAATTAAGCAAGTTGTTTCTCAAACAGTGTTGTAACGTTAGTTTTCACGAAACTAAGCCTGTAGTTTCTCACACAGTGTTGTATCTGTAGTTTTATGAAGGTAGGCAAGTAATTACACAAACAATGTTGTATCGTTAGTTTTCATGAACATAAGCATGTAGAGTCTCAAACAGTTTGGTATCGTTAGTTTTCACCAAGTTAAGCATGTTGTTTCTCAAACTGTATTGTATCGATAGTTTTCATGAAGTTAAGCAAGCAGTTTCTCAAACAGTGTTGTATCGTTTGTTTTCATGAAGTTTAGCTTGTAGTTTCTCACACAGTGTTGTATTGTGAATTTTCATGAAGTTAAGTGCGTAGTTTCACAAACAATGTTGTATCGTTAGTTTTCATGAACATAAGCATGTAGAGTCTCAAACAGTTTGGTATCATTAGTTTTCATCAAGATAAGCATATTCTTTCTCAAACACTATTGTATTGAATCTTTTCATGAAGTTAAGCAAATAGTTTCACAACCAGGGATATATCGTTAGTTTTCATGAGTTTAAGCAGGTAGTTGTACAAACAGTGTTGTATCATTACTTTGCATGGAGTTAAGCGCGTAGTTTCACAAACAATTTTGTATCATTAGTTTTCATGAACATAAGCATGTAGAGTCTGAAACAGTTTGGTATTGTTAGTTTTCATCAAGGTAAGCATGTTGTTTCTCAAACAATACTGTATCGATAGTTTTCATGAAGTTAAGCATGTAGTTTCACAACCAGTGTTATATCGTTAGTTTTCATGAAATTAAGCATGTACTTTCTCACACAGTGTTGTATTGGTAGTTTTCATGAAGTTAAGCAAGTAATTACACAAACAATGTTGTATCGTTAGTTTTCATGAACATAAGCATGTACAGTCATACACAGTTTGGTATCATTTGTTTTCATGAAATTAAGCATCTAGTTTCTCACACGGAGTTGTATCGGTAGTTTTCATGAAGTTAAGCAAGTAGTTTCACAACCTGTGTTATATCGTTAGTTTTCATGAAATCAAGTATGTAGTTTCTCACACAGTGTTGTATCGGTAGTTTTAATGAAGTTAAGCAAGTAATTACAGAAACAGTGTTGTATCGTTAGTTTTCATGGAGTTAAGCGCGTGGTTTCACAAACAATGTTGTATCGTTAGTTGTCCTGAACATAAGCATGTAGAGTCTCAAACAGTTTGGTATCATTAGGTTTCATGAAATTAAGCATGTCGTTTCTCACACAGTGTTGTATCTTTAGTATTCACAAAATTAAGCCTGTAGGTTCTCACACAGTCTTGTATCTGTAGTTGTCATGAGGTTAAGCAAGTAATTACACAAACAATGTTTTATCATTAGATTTCATGAACATAAGCATGTAGTGTCTCAAACAGTTTGGTATCTTTAGTTTTCACCAAGTTAAGCATGTTGATTCTCAAACAGTATTGTATCGATAGTTTTCATGAAGTTAAGCAAGCAGATACTCAAACAGTGTTGTATCGTTAGTTTTCATGAAGTTTAGCTTGTAGTTTCTCACACAGTGTTGTATTGTGAATTTACATGAAATTCAGCGCGTAATTTCACAAACAATGTTGTAAGGTTAGGTTTCATGAACATAAGCATGTAGAGTCTCAAACAGTTTGAAGTCATTAGTTTTCATCAAGTTAAGGATGTTGTTTCTCAAAAAGTATTGTATCGATAGTTTTCATGAAGTTAAGCAAGTAGTTACGCGAACAATGTTGTATCGTTAGTTTTCATGAACATAAGCATGTAGAGTCTCAAACAGTATGGTATCGTTAGTTTTCACCAAGTTAAGCATGTTGTTTCTCAAACAGTATTGTATCGATAGTTTTCATGAAGTTAAGCAAGCAGATTCTCAAACAATGTTGTATCGTTAGTTTTCATGAAGTTAAGCAAGTAATTAAACGAACAATTTTGTATCGTTAGTTTTCATGAACATAAGCATGTACAGTCTCAAACAGTTTGGTATCATTTGTTTTCATGAAATTAAGCATGTAGTTTCTCACACAGTGTTGTATCGGTAGTTATCATGAAGTTAAGCAAGTAGTTACACAAACAATTTTGTATCGTGAGTTTTCGTGGAGTTAAGCACGTAGTTTCACAAACAATGTTGTATCGTTAGTTTTCATGGACATAAGCATGTAGAGTCTCAAACAGTTTGGCATCATTAGTTTTAATCAAGTTAAGCATGTTGTTTCTCAAACACTATTGTATCGATAGTTTTCATGAAGTTAAGCAAGTAGATTCACAACCTGTGTTATATCGTTAGTTTTCATGAAATTAAGTATGTAGTTTCTCACATAGTGTTGTATAGGTAGTTTTCATGATGTTAGCAAGGAGTTACACAAACAGTGTTGTATCGTTAGTTTTCATGGAGTTAAGCGTGTGGTTTTACAAACAATGTTGTATCGTTAGTGTTCATGAACATAAGCATGTAGAGTCTCAAACAGTTTGGTATCGTTAGTTTTCACCAAGTTAAGCATGTTGTTTCTCAAACAGTATTGTATCGTTCGTTTTCATGAAATTAAGCATGTAGTTTCTCACACAGTGTTGTATATGTAGTATTCATGAAGTTTAGCTTGTAGTTTCTCACACAGTGTTGTATTGTGTATTTTCATGAAGTTAAGCACGTAGTATCACAAACAATGTTGTATCGTTAGTTTTTATGAACATAAGCATGTAGAGTCTCAAACAGTTTGGTATCGTTAGTTTTCACCAAGTTAAGTTTGTTGTTTCTTAAACAGTATTGTATCGATATTTTTCTTGAAGTAAAGCAAGTAGTTTCACAACCAGTTTTATATCGTTAGTTTTCATGAACATAAGCATGTACTTTCTCACACAGTGTTGAATCGGTAGTTTTCATGAAGTTAAGCAAGTAGTTACACAAACAGTGTTGTATCGTGAGTTTTTATGGAGTTAAGCGCGTATTTCACAAACAATGTTGTATCGTTAGTTTTCATGAATATAAGCATTTAGATTCTCAAACAGTTTGTTATCCTTAGTTTTCACCAAGTTAAGCATGTTGTTTCTCAAACAGTATTGTATCGATAGTTTTCATGAAGTCAAGCAAGTAGTTACACGAACAATGTTGTATCGTTAGTTTTAATTAACATAAGCATGTACAGTCTCAAACAGTTTGGTATCATTTGTTTTCATGAAATTAAGCATGTAGTTTCACAACCTGTGTTATATTGTTCGTTTTCATGAAAATAAGTATGTAGTTTCTCACACAGTGTTGTATCGGTAGTTTTCATGAAGTTTAGCAAGTAGTTTCACAGCCTGTGTTATATCGGTAGTTTTCATGAAATTAAGTATGTAGTTTCTCACACAGTGTTGTATCGGTAGTTTTCATGAAGTTAAGCAAGTAGTTACACAAAAAGTGTTGTTTCGTTAGTTTTCATGGAGTTAAGCGCATGGTTTCACAAACAATGTTGTATCGTTAATTTTCATGAACATAAGCATGTAGAGTCTCAAACAGTTTGGTATCATTAGTTTTCATGAAATTAAGCATGTTGTTTCTCACACAGTGTTGTATCGTTAGTACTCATGAAATTAAGCCTGTAGTTTCTCACACCGACTTGTATCTGTAGTTTTCGTGAAGTTAAGCAAGTAATTACACAAACAATATTGTATCGTTAGTTTTCATGAACATAAGCATGTAGAGTCTCAACCAGTTTGGTATCGTTAGTTTTCACCAAGGTAAGCATGTTGATTCTCAAACAGTATTGTCTCGATAGTTTTCATGAAGTTAAGCAAGCAGATTCTCAAACAGTGTTGTATCGTTAGTTTTCAAGAAGTTTAGCTTGTAGTTTCTCACACAGTATTGTATCGTTAGTTTTCATGAAATTAAGCGTGTAGTTTCACGAACAATGTTGTATCATTAGTTTTCATGAACATAAGCATGTAGAGTCTCAAACAGTATGGTATCATTAGTTTTCACCAAGTTAAGCATGTTGTTTCTCAAACAGTATTGTATCAATAGATTTCATGAAGTTAAGCAAGCAGATTCTCAAACAGTGTTGTATCGTTAGTTTTCATGAAGTTTAGCTTATAGATTCTCACACAGTGTTGTATCATTAGTTTGCATGGAGTCAAGCGCATAGTTTCACAAACAATGTTGTATCGTTAGTTCTCATGAACATAAGCATGTAGAGTCTCAAACAGTTTGGTATCATTAGTTTTCATCAAGATAAGCATGTAGTTTCTCAAACATAATTGTATCGATACTTTTCATGAAGTTAAGCAAGTAGTTTCACAACCAGTGTTATATCGTTAGTTTTCATGAAGTTAAGCAGGTAGTTACACAAACAGTGTTGTATCATTAGTTTGCATGGAGTTAAGCGCGTAGTTTCACAAACAATGTTGTATAGTTAGTTTTCATTAACATAAGCATGCAGAGTATCAAACAGTTTGGCATCGTTAGTTTTCATCAAGTTAAGCATGTTGTTTCTCAAAAAGTATTGTATCTATAGTTTTCATGAAGTTAAGCAAGTAGTTTCACAACCAGTGTTATATAGTTAGTTTTCCGGAAATTAAGCTTGTCGTTCCTCACACAGTGTTGTATCAGTATGTATCATGAAGTTAAGCAAGTAGTAACACAAACAGTGTTGTATCGTTAGTTTTCATGGAGTTAAGCGCGTAGTTTCACAAACCATGATGTATCGTTAGTTTTCATGAACATAAGCATGTAGAGTCTCAAACACTTTGGTATCGTTAGTTTTCATCAAGTTAAGGATGTTGTTTCTCCAACAGTATTGTATTGATAGTTTTCATGAAATTAAGCAAGTAGTTACACGAACAATGTTGTATCTTAAGTTTTCATGACCATAAGCATGTAGAGCCCTAAACAGTTTGGTATCGTTAGTTTTCACCAAGTTAATCATGTTGTTTCTCAAACAGTATTGTATCAATAGTTTTCATGAAGTTAAGCAAGCAGATTCTCAAACAGTGTTGTATCGTTTGTTTTCATGAAGTTTAGCTTGTAGTTTCTCATACAGTGTTGTATTGTGAATTTTCATGAAGTTAAGCGCGTAGTTTCACAAACAATGTTGTATCGTTAGTTTTCATGAACATAAGCATGTAGAGTCTCAAACAGTTTGGTAACATTAGTTTTCATCAAGATAAGCATGTTGTTTCTCAAACACTATTGTATCGATAGTTTTCATGAAGTTAAGCAAGTAGTTACAAACCCAGTGTTATATATTAGTTTTCATGAAATTAAGCATGTATTTTCTCACACAGAGTTGTATCGGTCGTTTTCATGAAGTTAAGCGCGTAGTATCACAAACAATGTTGTATCGTTAGTTTTCATGAACATAAGCATGTAGAGTCTCAAACAGTTTGGTATCGTTAGTTTTCACCAAGTTAATTTTCTTGTTTCTTAAACAGTATTGTATCGATATTTTTCTTGAAGTAAAGCAAGTAGTTTCACAACCCGTGTTATATCGTTAGTTTTCATGAACATAAGCATGTACTTTCTCACAAAGTGTTGTATCGGTAGTTTTCATGAAGTTAAGCAAGTAGTTACACAAACAGTGTTGTATCGTGAGTTTTTATGGAGTTAAGCGCGTATTTCACAAACAATGTTGTATCGTTAGTTTTCATGAATATAAGCATTTAGATTCTCAAACAGTTTGTTATCCTTAGTTTTCACCAAGTTAAGCATGTTGTTTCTCAAACAGTATTGTATCGATAGTTTTCATGAAGTCAAGCAAGTAGTTACACGAACAATGTTGTATCGTTAGTTTTAATTAACATAAGCATGTACAGTCTCAAACAGTTTGGTATCATTTGTTTTCATGAAATTAAGCATGTAGTTTCACAACCGGTGTTATATTGTTCGTTTTCATGAAAATAAGTATGTAGTTTCTCACACAGTGTTGTATCGGTAGTTTTCATGAAGTTTAGCAAGTAGTTTCACAGCCTGTGTTATATCGGTAGTTTTCATGAAATTAAGTATGTAGTTTCTCACACAGTGTTGTATCGGTAGTTTTCATGAAGTTAAGAAAGTAGTTACACAAAAAGTGTTGTTTCGTTAGTTTTCATGGAGTTAAGCGCATGGTTTCACAAACAATGTTGTATCGTTAATTTTCATGAACATAAGCATGTAGAGTCTCAAACAGTTTGGTATCATTAGTTTTCATGAAATTAAGCATGTTGTTTCTCACACAGTGTTGTATCGTTAGTACTCATGAAATTAAGCCTGTAGTTTCTCACAACGACTTGTATCTGTAGTTTTCGTGAAGTTAAGCAAGTAATTACACAAACAATATTGTATCGTTAGTTTTCATGAACATAAGCAAGTAGAGTCTCAACCAGTTTGGTATCGTTAGTTTTCACCAAGTTAAGCATGTTGATTCTCAAACAGTATTGTCTCGATAGTTTCCATGAAGTTAAGCAAGCAGATTCTCAAACAGTGTTGTATCGTTAGTTTTCATGAAGTTTAGCTTGTAGCTTCTCACACAGTGTTGTATCGTTAGTTTTCATGAAATTAAGCGTGTAGTTTCACGAACAATGTTGTATCATTAGTTTTCATGAACATAAGCATGTAGAATCTCAAACAGTATGGTATCGTTAGTTTTCACCAAGTTAAGCATGTTGTTTCTCAAACAGTATTGTATCAATAGATTTCATGAAGTTAAGCAAGCAGATTCTCAAACAGTGTTGTATCGTTAGTTTTCATGAAGTTTAGCTTATAGTTTCTCACACAGTGTTGTATCATTAGTTTGCATGGAGTCAAGCGCAAAGTTTCACAAACAATGTTGTATTGTTAGTTCTCATGAACATAAGCATGTAGAGTCTCAAACAGTTTGGTATCATTAGTTTTCATCAAGATAAGCATGTAGTTTCTCAAATATAATTGTATCGATACTTTTCATGAAGTTAAGCAAGTAGTTTCACAACCAGTGTTATATCGTTAGTTTTCATGAAGTTAAGCAGGTAGTTACACAAACAGTGTTGTATCATTAGTTTGCATGGAGTTAAGCGTGTAGTTTCACAAACAATGTTGTATAGTTAGTTTTCATTAACATAAGCATGCAGAGTATCAAACAGTTTGGCATCGTTAGTTTTCATCAAGTTAAGCATGTTGTTTCTCAAAAAATATTGTATCTGTAGTTTTCATGAAGTTAAGCAAGTAGTTTCACAACCAGTGTTATATGGTTAGTTTTCCGGAAATTAAGCTTGTAGTTCCTCACACAGTGTTGTATCAGTATGTATCATGAAGTTAAGCAAGTAGTAACACAAACAGTGTTGTATCATTAGTTTTCATGGAGTTAAGCGCGTAGTTTCACAAACCATGATGTATCGTTAGTTTTCATGAACATAAGCATGTAGAGTCTCAAACACTTTGGTATCGTTAGTTTTCATCAAGTTAAGCATGTTGTTTCTCCAACAGTATTGTATCGATAGTTTTCATGAAATTAAGCCAGTAGTTACACGAACAATGTTGTATCTTAAGTTTTCATGACCATAAGCATGTAGAGCCCTAAAGAGTTTGGTATCGTTAGTTTTCACCAAGTTAATCATGTTGTTTCTCAAACAGTATTGTATCAATAGTTTTCATGAAGTTAAGCAAGCAGATTCTCAAACAGTGTTGTATCATTTGTTTTCATGAAGTTTAGCTTGTAGTTTCTCATACAGTGTTGTATTGTGAATTTTCATGAAGTTAAGCGCGTAGTTTCACAAACAATGTTGTATCGTTAGTTTTCATGAACATAAGCATGTAGAGTCTCAAACAGTTTGGTAACATTAGTTTTCATCAAGATAAGCATGTTGTTTCTCAAACACTATTGTATCGATAGTTTTCATGAAGTTAAGCAAGTAGTTACAAACCCAGTGTTATATATTAGTTTTCATGAAATTAAGCATGTATTTTCTCACACAGAGTTGTATCGGTCGTTTTCATGAAGTTAAGCGCGTAGTATCACAAACAATGTTGTATCGTTAGTTTTCATGAACATAAGCATGTAGAGTCTCAAACAGTTTGGTATCGTTAGTTTTCACCAAGTTAATTTTCTTGTTTCTTAAACAGTATTGTATCGATATTTTTCTTGAAGTAAAGCAAGTAGTTTCACAACCCGTGTTATATCGTTAGTTTTCATGAACATAAGCATGTACTTTCTCACAAAGTGTTGTATCGGTAGTTTTCATGAAGTTAAGCAAGTAGTTACACAAACAGTGTTGTATCTTGAGTTTTTATGGAGTTAAGCGCGTATTTCACAAACAATGTTGTATCGTTAGTTTTCATGAATATAAGCATTTAGATTCTCAAGCAGTTTGTTATCCTTAGTTTTCACCAAGTTAAGCATGTTGTTTCTCAAACAGTATTGTATCGATAGTTTTCATGAAGTCAAGCATGTAGTTACACGAACAATGTTGTATCGTTAGTTTTAATTAACATAAGCATGTACAGTCTCAAACAGTTTGGTATCATTTGTTTTCATGAAATTAAGCATGTAGTTTCACAACCGGTGTTATATTGTTCGTTTTCATGAAAATAAGTATGTAGTTTCTCACACAGTGTTGTATCGGTAGTTTTCATGAAGTTTAGCAAGTAGTTTCACAGCCTGTGTTATATCGGTAGTTTTCATGAAATTAAGTATGTAGTTTCTCACACAGTGTTGTATCGGTAGTTTTCATGAAGTTAAGCAAGTAGTTACACAAAAAGTGTTGTTTCGTTAGTTTTCATGGAGTTAAGCGCATGGTTTCACAAACAATGTTGTATCGTTAATTTTCATGAACATAAGCATGTAGAGTCTCAAACAGTTTGGTATCATTAGTTTTCATGAAATTAAGCATGTTGTTTCTCACACAGTGTTGTATCGTTAGTACTCATGAAATTAAGCCTGTAGTTTCTCACACCGACTTGTATCTGTAGTTTTCGTGAAGTTAAGCAAGTAATTACACAAACAATATTGTATCGTTAGTTTTCATGAACATAAGCAAGTAGAGTCTCAACCAGTTTGGTATCGTTAGTTTTCACCAAGTTAAGCATGTTGATTCTCAAACAGTATTGTCTCGATAGTTTCCATGAAGTTAAGCAAGCAGATTCTCAAACAGTGTTGTATCGTTAGTTTTCATGAAGTTTAGCTTGTAGTTTCTCACACAGTGTTGTATCGTTAGTTTTCATGAAATTAAGCGTGTAGTTTCACGAACAATGTTGTATCATTAGTTTTCATGAACATAAGCATGTAGAATCTCAAACAGTATGGTATCGTTAGTTTTCACCAAGTTAAGCATGTTGTTTCTCAAACTGTATTGTATCAATAGATTTCATGAAGTTAAGCAAGCAGATTCTCAAACAGTGTTGTATCGTTAGTTTTCATGAAGTTTAGCTTATAGTTTCTCACACAGTGTTGTATCATTAGTTTGCATGGAGTCAAGCGCAAAGTTTCACAAACAATGTTGTATTGTTAGTTCTCATGAACATAAGCATGTAGAGTCTCAAACAGTTTGGTATCATTAGTTTTCATCAAGATAAGCATGTAGTTTCTCAAATATAATTGTATCGATACTTTTCATGAAGTTAAGCAAGTAGTTTCACAACCAGTGTTATATCGTTAGTTTTCATGAAGTTAAGCAGGTAGTTACACAAACAGTGTTGTATCATTAGTTTGCATGGAGTTAAGCGCGTAGTTTCACAAACAATGTTGTATAGTTAGTTTTCATTAACATAAGCATGCAGAGTATCAAACAGTTTGACATCGTTAGTTTTCATCAAGTTAAGCATGTTGTTTCTCAAAAAATATTGTATCTGTAGTTTTCATGAAGTTAAGCAAGTAGTTTCACAACCAGTGTTATATGGTTAGTTTTCCGGAAATTAAGCTTGTAGTTCCTCACACAGTGTTGTATCAGTATGTATCATGAAGTTAAGCAAGTAGTAACACAAACAGTGTTGTATCATTAGTTTTCATGGAGTTAAGCGCGTAGTTTCACAAACCATGATGTATCGTTAGTTTTCATGAACATAAGCATGTAGAGTCTCAAACACTTTGGTATCGTTAGTTTTCATCAAGTTAAGCATGTTGTTTCTCCAACAGTATTGTATCGATAGTTTTCATGAAATTAAGCCAGTAGTTACACGAACAATGTTGTATCTTAAGTTTTCATGACCATAAGCATGTAGAGCCCTAAAGAGTTTGGTATCGTTAGTTTTCACCAAGTTAATCATGTTGTTTCTCAAACAGTATTGTATCAATAGTTTTCATGAAGTTAAGCAAGCAGATTCTCAAACAGTGTTGTATCATTTGTTTCCATGAAGTTTAGCTTGTAGTTTCTCATACAGTGTTGTATTGTGAATTTTCATGAAGTTAAGCGCGTAGTTTCACAAACAATGTTGTATCGTTAGTTTTCATGAACATAAGCATGTAGAGTCTCAAACAGTTTGGTAACATTAGTTTTCATCAAGATAAGCATGCTGTTTCTCAAACACTATTGTATCGATAGTTTTCATGAAGTTAAGCAAGTAGTTACAAACCCAGTGTTATATATTAGTTTTCATGAAATTAAGCATATAGTTTCTCACACAGTGTTGTATCGGTCGTTTTCATGAAGTTAAGCACGTAGTATCACAAACAATGTTGTATCGTTAGTTTTCATGAACATAAGCATGTAGAGTCTCAAACAGTTTGGTATTGTTAGTTTTCACGAAGTTAAGTTTCTTGTTTCTTAAACAGTATTGTATCGATATTTTTCTTGAAGTAAAGCAAGTAGTTTCACAACCCGTGTTATATCGTTAGTTTTCATGAACGTAAGCATGTACTTTCTCACACAGTGTTGTATCGGTAGTTTTCATGAAGTTAAGCAAGTAGTTACACAAACAGTGTTGTATCGTGAGTTTTTATGGAGATAAGCGCGTATTTCACAAACAATGTTGTATCGTTAGCTTTCATGAATATAAGCATTTAGATTCTCAAACAGTTTGTTATCGTTAGTTTTCACCAAGTTAAGCATGTTGTTTCTCAAACAGTATTGTATCGATAGTTTTCATGAAGTCAAGCAAGTAGTTACACGAACAATGTTGTATCGTTAGTTTTCATGAACATAAGCATGGACAGTATCAAACAGTTTGGTATCATGTGTTTTCATGAAATTAAGCATGTAGTTTCTCACAGAGTGTTGTATCGTTAGTTTTCATGAAATTAAGCCTGTACTTTCTCACACAGTGTTGTATCTGTGGTTTTCATGAAGTTAAGAAAGTATTTACACAAACAATATTGTATCGTTAGTATTCATGAAAATAAGCATGTAGAGTCTCAAACAGTTTGGTATCGTTAGTTTTCATCAAGTTAAGCATGTTGTTTCTCAAACAGTATTGTATCGATTGTTTTCATGAAGTTAAGCATGCAGATTCTCAAACAGTGTTGTATTGTGAATTTTCATGAAGTTAAGCGGGTAGTTTCTCAAACAATGTTGTATCGTTAGTGTTCATGAACATAAGCATGTAGAGTCTCAAACAGTTTGGTAACATTAGTTTTCTCAAGTTAAGCATGTTGTTACTGATACACTATTGTATCGATACTTTCATGAAGTTAAGCAAGTAGTTTCACAAATAGTGTTATATCGTTAGTTTCATGAAGTTAATCAGGTAGTTACACAAACAGTATTGTATCATTAGTTTGCATGGAGTTAAGCACGTAGTTTCACAAACAATGTTGTATCGTTAGTTTTCATGATCATAGGAATGTAGAGTCTCAAACAGTTTAGTATCGTTAGGTTTCATCAAGTTAAGCATGTTGTTTCTCAAACAGTATTGTGTCTGTAGTTTTCATAAAGTTAAGCAAGTAATTACACAAACAATGTTATATCGTTAGTTTTCATGAACATATGCATGTAGAGTCTCAAACAGTTTGGTATCGTTACTTTTCATCAAGTTAAGCATGTTTTTTCTCAAACAGTATTGTATCGATAGTTTTCATGAAGTTAAGCAAGCAGATTCTCACACAGTGTTGTATTGTGAATTTTCATGAAGTTAAGCGCGTAGTTTCACAAACAATGTTGTATCGTTAGTTTTCATGAACATAAGCATGTAGAGTCTCAAACTGATTGGTATCGTTAGTTTTCATCAGGTTAAGCATATTGTTTCTCAAACAGTATTGTATCGATAGTTTTCATGAAGTTAAGCAAGTAGTTACACGAACAATGTTGTATCGTTAGTTTTCATGAACATAGGCATGTACAGACTCAAACAGTTTGGTATCATTAGTTTTCTTGAAATTAAGCATGTAGTTGCTCACACAGTGTTGTAATATTAGTTTTCATGAATTTAAGCCTGTAGTTTCCCACACCATGTTGTATCTGTAGTTTTCATGAATTTAAGCAAGTAATTACACAAACAATGTTGTATGGTTAGTGTCATGAACATAAGCATGTAGAGTCTCAAACAGTTTGGTATCGTTAGTTTTCATCAAGTTAAGCATGTTGTTTCTCAAACAGTATTGGATCGATAGTTTTCATGAAGTTAAGCAAGCAGATTCTCAAACAGTGTTGTATCGTTAGTTTTCATGAAGTTTAGCTTGTATTTTCTCACACAGTGTTGTATTGTGAGTTTTCATGAAGATAAGCGCGTAGTATTACAAAAAATGTTGTATCGTTAGGTTTCATGAACATAAGCATGTAGAGTCTCAAACAGTTTGGTATCATTAGTTTTCATCAAGATTAGCAGGTTGTTTCTCAAACACTATTGTATCGATAGATTTCATGAAATTAAGCAAGTAGTTTCACAACCTGTGTTATATCATTAGTTTTAATGAAATTAAGTATGTAGTTTCTCACACAGTGTTGTATCGGTAGTTTTCATGAAGTTAAGCAAGTAGTTCCACAACAGTGTTGTATCGTTAGTTTTCATGAAGTTAAGCAGGTAGTTACACAAACAATGTTGTATCGTTAGTTTTCATGAACATAAGCATGTAGAGTCTCAAAGAGATTGGTATCGTTAATTTTCATCAGGTTAAGCATGTTGTTTCTAAAACAGTATTGTATCGCTAGTTTTCATGAAGTTAAGCAAGTAATTTCACAACCAGTGTTATATCGTTAGTTTTCATGTAATTAAGTATGTACTTTCTCACAAAGTTTTTTATCGTTAGTTTTCACGGAGTTAAGCGGGTGGTTTCACAAACAATGTTGTATCGTTAGGTTTCATGAATATAAGCATGTAGAGTCTCAAACAGTTTGGTATCATTAGTTTTCATCAAGATAAGCAGGTTGTTTCTCAAACACTATTGTATCGATAGATTTCATGAAATTAAGCAAGTAGTTAGACAACCTGTGTTATATCATTAGTTTTAATGAAATTAAGTATGTAGTTTCTCACACAGTGTTGTATCGGTAGTTTTCATGAAGTTAAGCAAGTAGTTCCACAACAGTGTTGTATCGTTAGTTTTCATGGAGTTAAGCGTGCGATTTCACAAAAAGTGTTGTATCATTAGTTTTCATGGAGTTAAGCGCGTGGTTTCACAAACAATGTCGTATCGTTATTTTTCATGAACATAAATGCAAGTAGAGTCTCAAACAGTTTGGTATCGTTACTTTTCATCAAGGTAAGCATGTTGTTTCTCAAACAGTATTGTATCGATAGTTGTCATGAAGTTAACCAAGTAGTTTCACAACCAGTGTTATATCGTTAGTTTTCATGAAATTAAGCATGTAGTTTCTCACACAGTGTTGTATCTGTAGTTTACATGAAGTTAAGCAAGTGGTTACACGAAAATTGTTGTATCGTTAGTTTTCAAGAACATAAGCATTTACAGTCTGAAACAGTTTGGTATCATTAATTTTCATGAAATTAAGCATGTAGTTTCTCATACAGTGTTGTATCGTTAGTTTTCATGAAATTAACCCTGTAGTTTCTCACACAGTGTTGTATATGTAGTTTCCATGAACATAAGCATGCAGAGTCTCAAACAGTTTGGTATCGTTAGTTTTCACCAGGTTAAGCATGTTGTTTCTCAAACAGTATTGTATCGATAGTTTTCATGAAGTTAAGCAAGCATATTTTCAAACAGTGTTGTATCGTTAGTTTTCATGAAGTTTAGCTTGTAGTTTCTCAAAAGTGTTGTATTGTGAATTTTCATGAAGTTAAGCACGTAGTTTCACAAACAATGTTGTATGGTTAGTTTTCATGAACATAAGAATGTAGAGTCTCAAGCAGTTTGGTATCATTAGTTTTCATCAAGATAAGCATGTTATTTCTCAAACACTATTGTATCGATACTTTTCATGAAGTTAAGCAAGTAGTTTCACAACCAGTGTTATATCGTTAGTTTCATGAAGTTAAGCAGGTAGTTAAACAAACAGTATTGTTTCATTAGTTTCCATGGAGTTAAGCGCGTAGTTTCACAAACAATGTTGTTTCGTTAGTTTTCATGATCATAAGCATGTAGAGTGTCAGTTTGGTATCGTTAGTTTTCATCAAGTTAAGCATGTTGTTTCTCAAACAGTATTGTGTCTGTAGTTTTCATAAAGTTAAGCAAGTAATTACACAAACAATGTTATATCGTTAGTTTTCATGAACATATGCATGTAGAGTCTCAAACAGTTTGGTATCGTTACTTTTCATCAAGTTAAGCATGTTTTTCTCAAACAGTATTGTATCGATAGTTTTCATGAAGTTAAGCAAGCAGATTCTCACACAGTGTTGTATTGTGAATTTTCATGAAGTTAAGCGCGTAGTTTCACAAACAATGTTGTATCGTTAGTTTTCATGAACATAAGCATGTAGAGTCTCAAACTGATTGGTATCGTTAGTTTTCATCAGGTTAAGCATATTGTTTCTCAAACAGTATTGTATCGATAGTTTTCATGAAGTTAAGCAAGTAGTTACACGAACAATGTTGTATCGTTAGTTTTCATGAACATAGGCATGTACAGACTCAAACAGTTTGGTATCATTAGTTTTCTTGAAATTAAGCATGTAGTTGCTCACACAGTGTTGTAATATTAGTTTTCATGAATTTAAGCCTGTAGTTTCCCACACCATGTTGTATCTGTAGTTTTCATGAATTTAAGCAAGTAATTACACAAACAATGTTGTATGGTTAGTGTCATGAACATAAGCATGTAGAGTCTCAAACAGTTTGGTATCGTTAGTTTTCATCAAGTTAAGCATGTTGTTTCTCAAACAGTATTGGATCGATAGTTTTCATGAAGTTAAGCAAGCAGATTCTCAAACAGTGTTGTATCGTTAGTTTTCATGAAGTTTAGCTTGTATTTTCTCACACAGTGTTGTATTGTGAGTTTTCATGAAGATAAGCGCGTAGTATTACAAAAAATGTTGTATCGTTAGGTTTCATGAACATAAGCATGTAGAGTCTCAAACAGTTTGGTATCATTAGTTTTCATCAAGATTAGCAGGTTGTTTCTCAAACACTATTGTATCGATAGATTTCATGAAATTAAGCAAGTAGTTTCACAACCTGTGTTATATCATTAGTTTTAATGAAATTAAGTATGTAGTTTCTCACACAGTGTTGTATCGGTAGTTTTCATGAAGTTAAGCAAGTAGTTCCACAACAGTGTTGTATCGTTAGTTTTCATGAAGTTAAGCAGGTAGTTACACAAACAATGTTGTATCGTTAGTTTTCATGAACATAAGCATGTAGAGTCTCAAAGAGATTGGTATCGTTAATTTTCATCAGGTTAAGCATGTTGTTTCTAAAACAGTATTGTATCGCTAGTTTTCATGAAGTTAAGCAAGTAATTTCACAACCAGTGTTATATCGTTAGTTTTCATGTAATTAAGTATGTACTTTCTCACAAAGTTTTTTATCGTTAGTTTTCACGGAGTTAAGCGGGTGGTTTCACAAACAATGTTGTATCGTTAGGTTTCATGAATATAAGCATGTAGAGTCTCAAACAGTTTGGTATCATTAGTTTTCATCAAGATAAGCAGGTTGTTTCTCAAACACTATTGTATCGATAGATTTCATGAAATTAAGCAAGTAGTTAGACAACCTGTGTTATATCATTAGTTTTAATGAAATTAAGTATGTAGTTTCTCACACAGTGTTGTATCGGTAGTTTTCATGAAGTTAAGCAAGTAGTTCCACAACAGTGTTGTATCGTTAGTTTTCATGGAGTTAAGCGTGCGATTTCACAAAAAGTGTTGTATCATTAGTTTTCATGGAGTTAAGCGCGTGGTTTCACAAACAATGTCGTATCGTTATTTTTCATGAACATAAATGCAAGTAGAGTCTCAAACAGTTTGGTATCGTTACTTTTCATCAAGGTAAGCATGTTGTTTCTCAAACAGTATTGTATCGATAGTTGTCATGAAGTTAACCAAGTAGTTTCACAACCAGTGTTATATCGTTAGTTTTCATGAAATTAAGCATGTAGTTTCTCACACAGTGTTGTATCTGTAGTTTACATGAAGTTAAGCAAGTGGTTACACGAAAATTGTTGTATCGTTAGTTTTCAAGAACATAAGCATTTACAGTCTGAAACAGTTTGGTATCATTAATTTTCATGAAATTAAGCATGTAGTTTCTCATACAGTGTTGTATCGTTAGTTTTCATGAAATTAACCCTGTAGTTTCTCACACAGTGTTGTATATGTAGTTTCCATGAACATAAGCATGCAGAGTCTCAAACAGTTTGGTATCGTTAGTTTTCACCAGGTTAAGCATGTTGTTTCTCAAACAGTATTGTATCGATAGTTTTCATGAAGTTAAGCAAGCATATTTTCAAACAGTGTTGTATCGTTAGTTTTCATGAAGTTTAGCTTGTAGTTTCTCAAAAGTGTTGTATTGTGAATTTTCATGAAGTTAAGCACGTAGTTTCACAAACAATGTTGTATGGTTAGTTTTCATGAACATAAGAATGTAGAGTCTCAAGCAGTTTGGTATCATTAGTTTTCATCAAGATAAGCATGTTATTTCTCAAACACTATTGTATCGATACTTTTCATGAAGTTAAGCAAGTAGTTTCACAACCAGTGTTATATCGTTAGTTTCATGAAGTTAAGCAGGTAGTTAAACAAACAGTATTGTTTCATTAGTTTCCATGGAGTTAAGCGCGTAGTTTCACAAACAATGTTGTTTCGTTAGTTTTCATGATCATAAGCATGTAGAGTGTCAGTTTGGTATCGTTAGTTTTCATCAAGTTAAGCATGTTGTTTCTCAAACAGTATTGTGTCTGTAGTTTTCATAAAGTTAAGCAAGTAATTACACAAACAATGTTATATCGTTAGTTTTCATGAACATATGCATGTAGAGTCTCAAACAGTTTGGT
This sequence comes from Mesocricetus auratus, assembly GCF_017639785.1. Taxonomy (NCBI): domain Eukaryota; kingdom Metazoa; phylum Chordata; class Mammalia; order Rodentia; family Cricetidae; genus Mesocricetus; species Mesocricetus auratus. The sequence continues at coordinate 75,864 of NW_024434767.1, read as the reverse complement.
ATCGTTACTTTTCATCAAGTTAAGCATGTTTTTTCTCAAACAGTATTGTATCGATAGTTTTCATGAAGTTAAGCAAGCAGATTCTCACACAGTGTTGTATTGTGAATTTTCATGAAGTTAAGCGCGTAGTTTCACAAACAATGTTGTATCGTTAGTTTTCATGAACATAAGCATGTAGAGTCTCAAACTGATTGGTATCGTTAGTTTTCATCAGGTTAAGCATATTGTTTCTCAAACAGTATTGTATCGATAGTTTTCATGAAGTTAAGCAAGTAGTTACACGAACAATGTTGTATCGTTAGTTTTCATGAACATAGGCATGTACAGACTCAAACAGTTTGGTATCATTAGTTTTCTTGAAATTAAGCATGTAGTTGCTCACACAGTGTTGTAATATTAGTTTTCATGAATTTAAGCCTGTAGTTTCCCACACCATGTTGTATCTGTAGTTTTCATGAATTTAAGCAAGTAATTACACAAACAATGTTGTATGGTTAGTGTCATGAACATAAGCATGTAGAGTCTCAAACAGTTTGGTATCGTTAGTTTTCATCAAGTTAAGCATGTTGTTTCTCAAACAGTATTGGATCGATAGTTTTCATGAAGTTAAGCAAGCAGATTCTCAAACAGTGTTGTATCGTTAGTTTTCATGAAGTTTAGCTTGTATTTTCTCACACAGTGTTGTATTGTGAGTTTTCATGAAGATAAGCGCGTAGTATTACAAAAAATGTTGTATCGTTAGGTTTCATGAACATAAGCATGTAGAGTCTCAAACAGTTTGGTATCATTAGTTTTCATCAAGATTAGCAGGTTGTTTCTCAAACACTATTGTATCGATAGATTTCATGAAATTAAGCAAGTAGTTTCACAACCTGTGTTATATCATTAGTTTTAATGAAATTAAGTATGTAGTTTCTCACACAGTGTTGTATCGGTAGTTTTCATGAAGTTAAGCAAGTAGTTCCACAACAGTGTTGTATCGTTAGTTTTCATGAAGTTAAGCAGGTAGTTACACAAACAATGTTGTATCGTTAGTTTTCATGAACATAAGCATGTAGAGTCTCAAAGAGATTGGTATCGTTAATTTTCATCAGGTTAAGCATGTTGTTTCTAAAACAGTATTGTATCGCTAGTTTTCATGAAGTTAAGCAAGTAATTTCACAACCAGTGTTATATCGTTAGTTTTCATGTAATTAAGTATGTACTTTCTCACAAAGTTTTTTATCGTTAGTTTTCACGGAGTTAAGCGGGTGGTTTCACAAACAATGTTGTATCGTTAGGTTTCATGAATATAAGCATGTAGAGTCCCAAACAGTTTGGTATCATTAGTTTTCATCAAGATAAGCAGGTTGTTTCTCAAACACTATTGTATCGATAGATTTCATGAAATTAAGCAAGTAGTTAGACAACCTGTGTTATATCATTAGTTTTAATGAAATTAAGTATGTAGTTTCTCACACAGTGTTGTATCGGTAGTTTTCATGAAGTTAAGCAAGTAGTTCCACAACAGTTTTGTATCGTTAGTTTTCATGGAGTTAAGCGTGCGATTTCACAAAAAGTGTTGTATCATTAGTTTTCATGGAGTTAAGCGCGTGGTTTCACAAACAATGTCGTATCGTTAGTTTTCATGAACATAAATGCAAGTAGAGTCTCAAACAGTTTGGTATCGTTACTTTTCATCAAGGTAAGCATGTTGTTTCTCAAACAGTATTGTATCGATAGTTGTCATGAAGTTAACCAAGTAGTTTCACAACCAGTGTTATATCGTTAGTTTTCATGAAATTAAGCATGTAGTTTCTCACACAGTGTTGTATCTGTAGTTTACATGAAGTTAAGCAAGTGGTTACACGAAAATTGTTGTATCGTTAGTTTTCAAGAACATAAGCATTTACAGTCTGAAACAGTTTGGTATCATTAATTTTCATGAAATTAAGCATGTAGTTTCTCATACAGTGTTGTATCGTTAGTTTTCATGAAATTAACCCTGTAGTTTCTCACACAGTGTTGTATATGTAGTTTCCATGAACATAAGCATGCAGAGTCTCAAACAGTTTGGTATCGTTAGTTTTCACCAGGTTAAGCATGTTGTTTCTCAAACAGTATTGTATCGATAGTTTTCATGAAGTTAAGCAAGCATATTTTCAAACAGTGTTGTATCGTTAGTTTTCATGAAGTTTAGCTTGTAGTTTCTCAAAAGTGTTGTATTGTGAATTTTCATGAAGTTAAGCACGTAGTTTCACAAACAATGTTGTATGGTTAGTTTTCATGAACATAAGAATGTAGAGTCTCAAGCAGTTTGGTATCATTAGTTTTCATCAAGATAAGCATGTTATTTCTCAAACACTATTGTATCGATACTTTTCATGAAGTTAAGCAAGTAGTTTCACAACCAGTGTTATATCGTTAGTTTCATGAAGTTAAGCAGGTAGTTAAACAAACAGTATTGTTTCATTAGTTTCCATGGAGTTAAGCGCGTAGTTTCACAAACAATGTTGTTTCGTTAGTTTTCATGATCATAAGCATGTAGAGTGTCAGTTTGGTATCGTTAGTTTTCATCAAGTTAAGCATGTTGTTTCTCAAACAGTATTGTATCGATATTTTTCATGAAGTTAAGCAAGCAGATTCTCAAATAGTGTTGTATCGTTAGTTTTCATGAACATAAGCATGTAGAGTCTCAAAAACTTTGGTATCGTCAGTTTTCACCAGGATAAGCATGTTGTTTTTCAAACAGTATTGTATTGATAGTTTTCATGAAGTTAAGCAAGCAGATCTCAAACAGTGTGGTATCGTTAGTTTTCATGAAGTTTAGCTTGTAATTTCTCACAACAGTGTTGTATTGTCAATTTTCATGAAGTTAAGCGCGTAGTTTCACAAACAATGTTGTATCGTTAGTTTTCATGAACATAAGCATGTAGAGACTTAAACAGTTTGGTACCGTTAATTTTCATCAAGTTAAGCATGTTGTTTCTCAAAGAGTATTGTATCGATAGTTTTCATGAAGATAAGCAAGTAGTTACACGAAAAAGTTTGAATCGTTAGTTTTCATGAACATAAGCATGTAGAGTCTCAAACAGTATGGTATCGTTAGTTTTCACCAAGTAAAGCATGTTGTTTCTCAAACAGTATTGTATCGATACATTTCAGGAAGTTAAGCAAGTAGTTTCACAACCAGTGTTATATTGTTAGTTTTCATGAAGTTAAGCAGGTAGTTCCACAAACAGTGTTGTATCTTTAGTTTTCATGGAGTTAAGCGCTTAGTTTCACAAACAATGTTGTATCCTTAGATTTCATCGACATAAGCATATAGAGTCTCAAAGAGATTGGTATCGTTAGTTTTCATCAAGTTAAGCATGTTGTTTCTCAAACAGTGTTGTATCGTTAGTTTTCATGAAATTAAGCCTGTAGTTTCTCACACAGTGTTGTATCGGTAGTTTTCATGAAGTTAAGCAAGTAGTTAAACACACAGTTTTTTATCGTTAGTTTTCATGGAGTTAAGCGGGTGGTTTCACAAACAATGTTGTATCGTTAGTTTTCATGAAAATAAGCATGTAGAGTCTCATAAAGTTTGGTATCATTAGTTTTCAAGAAGTTAAGCAAGCAGATTCTCAAACAGTGTTGTATCGTTAGTTGTCATGAAATTTAGCTTGTAGTTTCTCACACAGTGTTGTATTGTGAATTTTCATGAAGTTAAGCGCGTAGTTCCACAAACAATGTTGTATCGTTAGTTTTCATGAATATAAGCATGTAGAGTCTCAAACAGTTTGGTATCATTAGTTTTCATCAAGATAAGCATGTTGTTTCTCAAACACTATTGTATCAGTAGTTTCCATGAAGTTAAGCAAGTAGTTTCACAACCTTTGTTATATCGTTAGTTTTAATGAAATTAAGCAGGTAGTTACACAAACAGTGTTGTATCATTAGTTTGCATGGAGTTAAGCGTGTAGTTTCACAAACAAAGTTGTATCGTTAGTTTTCATGAACATAAGCATGTAGAGTCTAAAACAGTTTGGTATCGTTAGTTTTCATCAAGTTAAGCATGTTGTTTCTCAAACAGTATTGTATCTATATTTTTCATGAAGTTAAGCTAGTAGTTTCACAACCATTGTTATATCATTAGTTTTCATGAAATTAAGCATGTAGTTTCTCACACAGTGTTGTATCGGTAGTTTTCATGAAGTTAAGCAAGTAGTTACACAAACAGTGTTGTATCGTTATTTTCATGGAGTTTAGCACGTAGTTTCACAAACAATGTTGTATCGTTACTTTTCATGAACATCAACATGTAGAGTCTCAAACAGTTTGGTATCGGTAGTTTTCATCGAGTTAAGCATGTTGTTTCTCAAACAGTATTGTATCTGTAGTTTTCATACAGTTAAGCAAGTAATTACACAAACAATGTTATATCGTTAGTTTTCATGAACATAAGCATGTAGAGTCTCAAACAGTTTGGTATCGTTAGTTTTCATCGAGTTAAGCATGTTGTTTCTCAAACAGTGTTGTATCATTAGTTTGCATGGAGTTAAGCGCGTAGTTTCACAAACAATGTTGTATCGTTAGTTTTCATGAACATAAGCATGTAGAGTCTCAAACCCTTTGATATCGTTAGATTTCTCAAAGTTAATCATGTTGTTTCTCAAGCAGTATTGTATCAATAGTTTTCATGAAGTTAAGCAAGCAGATTCTGAAACAGTGTTGTATCGTTAGGTTTCATGAAGTTTAGCTTGTAGTTTCTCCACAGTGTTGTATTGTGAATTTTCATGAAGTTAAGCGCGTAGTTTCACAAACAATGTTGTATCGTTAGTTTTCATGAACATAAGCATGTAGAGTCTCAAACTGTTTGGTATCGTTAGTTTTCACAAAGTTAATCATGTTGTTTCTCAAGTGTGAGGAGCCGCCGTCGCTATCGCTATTGCCGTTAGAAGATGGCGCTGACATCTGCTGTCAGTTGGAGTTAACCGTTAGAAGATGGCGCTGACATCTGCTGTCAGTTGGAGTTAACCGTTTAAGCTGTGCCTCTCCCGTGGCGTCATCTGGGGTCATGTGCAAACCACCAATCCCGGCTCTACACGTCTCACTCGGAGCTCCTAGGCTTATATAAGGGGCTGGGTTTCTTAGCTTGGGGTCTCCCTCTAAGAAGCTGATCATCTATCTCTCAAGATGCATTAAAGCTTTACTGCAGAAGGATCCGAGTGTTCTGCGTCGTTCTTGCTGGCGAGACGGTAGCGCGGGACATCTGGTGCCGAAACCCGGGAACTCTTCAACATCGCCGGCGCCGCGTGAGACCCCTCGGAAGACAGGGCGGATTCAGAACTGCAGGGACGTAAGTTCAGAGAGGTATGCTTTATCCTGAACACCCCTTTTCTCGACTTTGGCCTTAGTTTGTCATCACCGTGGGACGGGTCAGTGGAGGCTTTGGTGCTAGTCCTGTTTGTCCTTCTCCTTCATCGTGGCTGGTGCTGACAGAACGGTGCTGTCAGTCTGGTGCTGTCAGTCTGGTGCTGTCAGTCTGGTGCTGTCAGTCTGGTAACTGAGTTGAGCGCCATTTTTTAGATAAGCCGCTAGCACGATGGGGTTGTCACAGTCAATGGTTACTGCCCTACAGACTGTGCTAAAACAAAGAGATCTTAAAATTGCACCACGAACACTTCAAAATTTTGTGAAGGAGGTAGATAGAGTGGCACCATGGTATGCTTGTTCCGGGTCCCTCACTGTGGCCTCATGGAACAAGCTAGGTAAAGAACTAGACAGGAAGCATGCAGAAGGAGATCTCCACTTAGGTACCAAAGCCATTTGGAAGCTAGTTAAAAACTGCTTGGAGGATGAGGCCTGTCACCCTGCTATAATAGAAAGTCAGGGAACCTTAGAGGAAGTTCAGGATAGCATGTCAGAAACTGAACGGAGTGAGAGAATGGGAGCTCGCAAAAGGAAAGACATGTCTAAGAAAAAAGGCCCTCCCCAAGAAGTTAAGAAAGGGGGAGAGAAAGAAGGGAGTGATCATTCACCCCCTAACAAATCTAAGAAAAGAAAAAGCCAGAATCTAGTCTATACCCTACAGTAGAGCTAGAAGCCTTGGAGCTAGATAATTCTGATTCTGACACTCTGTATTCTAGCGAAGAAGGTGGTCTAGAGGAGGAGGTGGCACGGTATGAGGAAGAAAGATATCACCCTGATAGACACCGGCCACTGAAAACAAAAATGAATGTGAGGCCACCACCTATAAATCCGGCGGGCTCACGCCTCTCAGCGCCTCCGCAGTATGAGCTTCGGCTGAATACTGGTACTGACTCCTTTTTACCTTTAGAGGAACGGAGAAAAATACAAGTAGCTTTTCCAGTATTCGAGAATGCGGAAGGCGGAAGAGTACATACCCCTGTAGATTACAATCAAATCAAAGAATTGGCCGAATCCGTTCGTAATTATGGGGTCAATGCTAACTTTACCACAATACAGGTGGAAAGGCTTGCTAATTTTGCCATGACTCCCACTGACTGGCAGACGACAGTGAAAGCAGTGCTTCCCAACATGGGACAATACATGGAATGGAAGGCTCTCTGGTATGATGCAGCCCAGGCACAAGCTAGAGTTAATGCCACGGCTGAAGATGAGAATCAGAGGCAGTGGACATTTGAAATGCTGACAGGTCAGGGTCAACATGCCCTTAATCAAACCAACTACATCTGGGGTGTCTATGGTCAGGTGTCGGCCGCCGCTATTAAAGCATGGAAGGCCCTCACAAAAGGGGAGAGTCCAGTGGACACCTTACAAAGATTGTCCAAGGACCCCAAGAGCCATTTTCAGACTTTGTGGCCAGAATGACAGAGGCCGCCAGTCGCATCTTTGGTGATTCAGAACAAGCTATGCCCCTGATTGAGCAACTTGTCTATGAACAAGCAACCCAGGAATGTCGAGCGGCTATCGCCCTCGCAAAAGCAAAGGTTTACAAGATTGGCTCAGAGTGTGCAGGGAGCTGGGGGACCCCTAACCAATGCAGGACTAGCTGCCGCCATTTTACAAACGCACAGGCGTAGAGATTTATCTAGTCGAAAAGCTTGTTTTAATTGTGGGAGAATGGGGCACCTTAAGAAAGATTGTCAAGCCCCTGAAAGAACAAGAGAACTGAAGCTTTGCCATCGTTGTGGTAAAGGTTATCATAGGGCTAGCGAATGCAGGTCAGTCCGGGATGTAAAAGGGAGGCTTCTGCCCCCTATTGAAGAACCCAAGGTACCCCAATCAAAAAACGGGTCACGGGGCCCATGGTCCCAGGGCCCTCAGAAATATGGGAACCAATTTCAGAAAAGCAATCAAGAGGAAGTAGAGGCTTCCGAGGAACCCCCGGAATGGACTTGCGTGCCGCCTCCGACTTCTTACTCATGCCCCAAATGAATGTTCAACCGGTCCCAGTCCATTCCCCTGGACCTTTGCCCCCTGCCACCATTGGGCTTATTCTGGGCCGTGGCTCCTTAACTTTACAGGGACTCATTATATATCCTGGAATTGTTGACCCGTATCATAAAGAGGAGATTCAAGTTCTCTGTTCTAGCCCTCGGGGTGTATTTTCTATAAAGCAGGGAGATAGAATTGCACAACTGGTGTTGCTGCCCTCCCTCGGGGATGGAGAAACCTACACTTTACAAAAAAGGGCTATGGGATCTTCTGGAAGTGATTCAGCCTATCTGGCTATACCCCTAAATGAGAGACCTACAATAAAATTGTTAATTAATGGAAAAGAATTTGAAGGGATAATGGATACGGGAGCAGACAAAAGCATTATTTCACTCCATTGGTGGCCGAAGTCTTGGCCCACTGTTGTTTCATCTCATTCTCTACAAGGTCTTGGATACCAGTCCTCTCCTGCCATCAGTGCCTCAGCCTTAACCTGGCGGAATGCTGAGGGCAAACAGGGATGTTTTACCCCCTATGTGTTGCCACTCCCTGTAAATTTATGGGGACGGGATGTGTTACAAGCCATGGGCATGACCCTAACTAATGAATACTCCCCCAGGCATCAGCCATTATGGCAAAGATGGGGTATACAAAGGGTAGAGGCTTGGGTAGGCAAGAACAAGGCAGAATAAAACCCATTACGCAACACGGAAATCGGGGTAGAAAAGGACTGGGTTTTATTTAGGGGCCGTTGAGGCTTCACGACCCATACCATGGAAAACAGAGGAGCCGTTATGGGTCTCTCAATGGCCTCTATCCTCTGAAAAATTAGAGGCTGTCACAAGATTAGTGCAAGAACAGGAACGGCTGGGGCATCTAGAGCCTTCTACCTCCCCATGGAATACACCAATTTTTGTTATTAAGAAGAAATCTGGGAAGTGGAGATTACTCCATGACCTGCGGGCCATTAACAATCAGATGCATCTTTTTGGCCCTGTTCAAAGAGGCCTTCCTTTGCTTTCTGCACTTCCTCAAGATTGGAAGCTTATTATTATAGATATTAAGGATTGTTTCTTCTCTATTCCACTTTACCCACGGGATAGACCAAGGTTTGCCTTCACTATCCCTTCTCTTAATCATATGGAACCAGACAAGAGATTTCAGTGGAAGGTACTGCCGCAAGGCATGGCCAATAGCCCAACAATATGTCAGCTGTATGTGCAGGAGGCTTTGGAGCCAATTAGGAAGCAATTTACATCTTTAATCGTTATCCATTATATGGACGATATTCTTATTTGTCACAAAGAGTTAGATGTTTTACAAAAGGCTTTTCCCATGCTGGTGGCTGAATTAAAACAGTGGGGATTAGAGATTGCCTCAGAAAAGGTTCAAATTGCAGATACAGGCCTCTTTTTGGGCTCAATGATTACTCCCAAAAATATAGTTCCTCAGAAAATAGAAATTCGCAAAGACCACTTACAAACATTAAATGATTTTCAGAAACTTCTGGGAGATATAAATTGGTTGAGGCCCTTTTTAAAAATTCCATCTGCTGATCTAAAACCCCTCTTCGATCTCCTGGAGGGTGAGCCTCATATCTCCTCACCCAGAAAATTTACCCCTGCCGCCCACCGAGCCTTACAGATGGTGGAAGAGGCCTTACAGGAAGCACAATTACAACGTATTGAGGAGTCACTACCTTTTAATCTGTGTGTTTTTAAGACAGCTCAATTGCCAACTGCAGTCCTGTGGCAACATGGACCATTACTTTGGATTCATCCAAATGCTTCCCCTGCTAAGATTATTGACTGGTACCCTGATGCTGTTGCACAGCTCGCGCTTCGTGGAATAAAAGCAGCTGTTACACATTTTGGCAGGGATCCTGATTCCTTGATTGTGCCTTATACTGCTGCACAAGTTCAGACCTTGGCAGCCACATCTAGTGATTGGGCAGTTTTAGTTACTTCCTTTTCAGGACAAATTGATAATCATTTTCCAAAGCATCCAATTTTACAGTTTGCCCTAAACCAGGCTATAGTGTTTCCACAAGTGACAGCTAAAGACCCACTCCCAGATGGGACTGTGGTGTACACTGATGGATCAAAAACTGGTATGGGAGCTTATGTGGTCAAGGATAGGGTTATATCTAAACAATATAATGAAACTTCACCTCAAGTTGTAGAATGTCTGATAGTACTGGAGGTTCTTGAGGCTTTTCCAGGACCCCTCAATATTGTATCAGATTCCTCTTATGTGGTTAATGCAGTTAATCTCCTTGAGATAGCTGGAATAATAAGATCCTCCAGCAGAGTTGCTAACATCTTTCAAAAGATACAAGCTGCCTTGTTAAATAGGAGATTTCCTGTTTTCATTACCCATGTCCGAGCACATTCTGGACTCCCAGGTCCCATGTCCTTAGGGAATGACTTAGCGGACAAGGCTACAAAGCTGGTGGCCGCTGCCTTGTCTACCCATGCACAAGCAGCAAAAGAATTCCATAAGCGCTTTCATGTGACGGCTGAGACCTTGCGCCGTCGTTTTGCTCTATCCAGGAAAGAGGCTAGGGAAATTGTTACTCAATGCCAGAATTGCTGCGAATTCTTACCTACTCCCCACATGGGAATAAACCCACGTGGCATTAGACCATTGCAGATGTGGCAGATGGATGTTACTCATATTCCCTCTTTTGGAAGGCTTCAATATGTTCATGTTTCTGTTGACACCTGTTCTGGCGTAATGTTCGCCACACCCCTAACAGGGGAAAAGGCCTCATATGTGATTCAACATTGCCTTGAGGCCTGGAGTGCTTGGGGAAAACCCAGAATTTTAAAAACAGACAATGGACCAGCATATACCTCTCAAAAATTCCGACAGTTTTGTCGGCAAATGGATGTTACCCATCTAACTGGCCTACCTTATAACCCTCAAGGACAGGGCATTGTGGAACGTGCCCATCGTACACTCAAATCATATCTGATTAAACAAAAGGGGAGTATTGAGGATGTTCTACCCTCGGTACCAAGAGTTGCTGTATCCATGGCACTTTTTACCCTTAATTTCTTGAACTCTGATGCCCAAGGCCACACTGCGGCCGATCGCCACAGTTTAGAGCCTGATAGGCCAAAAGAAATGGTAAAATGGAAAGATGTCTTGACTGATCTCTGGAAAGGCCCGGATCCTATTCTTATAAGATCCAGGGGAGCTGTGTGTGTTTTTCCACAGGAGGAAGAAAACCCCTGTGGATCCCTGAAAGACTCACTCGAAGAGCTCCTTCACAACTCCAGAATAAGAAGGATGGAGGCCAAGTGGGTGATGAAGACTCTCCTACTCGGGATGATGGTTCCTAGTATGATGGGAGAGTTACGGTGGGCCATCATGTCTACCTTCCCCTACCGATGCCAGTGATGCAGAATGCCCAGGTGTTCCCTAGATTTTTCACAACTAATAGAGAGTTGGGGCTTGCCTTTTTGCCTTTAGATCCTCAGATACAGAGTTTTCAGGATGAGAGAACCTTGTCATTGGTAGGAAGCTTGTGCTTTACTGTGATTTCTTCATTAAAGGATAATTTTATTCATATGGATCCAGAAAGATCTAATGCTAATCCTTTTGAATTAATGGAAGCTGTACTGATCTTTCTCCTATGATAGTGAGAAGGGACAGATTACTTTTGATTGGAAAGGGGCATTAGGCAACAGTCTGAGTGAGGGACAGAGCTATGGATCATCTGATTGGTCCTCCTCCAATGTTAAGTATACCCCTTTTAAGAGAACTAATTATTCAGCTGCCCTTTATTTGGGTTGTGAGTAATGATACCTTAGGTAAGAATCAGAAAGAAATAAATTGCTCTGCTTAGAATTGTTTTTATGCATTATGCTGGGATGCTATTAAGCACCCTTTTGCTTTGGTAATGCGCATGCCTCGATTTGTTCCAGTTCCTGTTGAGACGCCAAGTAATTTGAGTTTGTTTAGGGAAAAGCGAGATTTTTGGGATCTCTGCTATTATTGTGGGCCTGATAGCCACCGCCGCGGTTACTGCTTCGGTTACCGCCTCGGCCCTTGCACTTTCTGCCACTGTGCAGACAACTCAAACCATTAATGAACTATAGGCCACTGTGACCATGGTCCTAGATAAACAGGCCACTGCCAATTCTCAGATACAAGGAGGCCTGATGTTGGTAAACCAACAGATTAATTTGGTTCAGGAACAATTGGATATATTGTGGCAGATGGCCCAATTGGGATGTGAACAAAAAGTTGCCTGGCCTTTGTGTCATTTCAGTACAATATGAGAATTTTACAAGAGCAGCTAACCTGTCACAAGCTCTGTCTCAACATTTATTACAGAATTGGACTTTTGAGTTTGAGCAGACACTCCGTGAGTTGAGAATGGCGATCCTGCAAGTGAATTCGACGCATCTGGATCTTTCTCTGATGGAAGGCCTCTCCTCCTGGATTTCATCTGCATTTTCTTATTTTAAGGAATGGGTGGGGGTAGGATCATTTAGCCTAGTTCTCTGCTGTGGAATAGTGTTGATGCTTTGGATGGTGTGTAAGCTCAGAGCCCAAACAAAAGAGACAAAGTGGTGGTGGCACAAGCACTTGCTGCCTTAGAACACGGAGCCTCCCCTGACATTTGGTTAACCATGTTAAAGCAATAGGTCGCTGGCCTCCCAGCTCTTGCACCCCACGAGGCTAGTCTCATTGCACGGGATAGAGTGGGTAGGCTTCAGCAGCCCAAGGAGTTGCAAGGCTAAGCACTGCACAGGAGAGGTCTGCGGTATAACGACTTTCTCCTGGGAGATAAGTCATCTTGCATGAAGGTTCTATGTCATGATCTCCTTCCCCCAGAAAAACGACATCGGACTGGTCAGGGCTCTCTCTGGGGATAAGACCCTGGAGAGGAGCTTTGTACATGTTCCGAATTTGCACATGGGGATTTGACCTCTATCTCCACTCCAAAGTTGTGGGTGTCCTATTGCTTCAAAAATAAATGAATAGGGGGAGATGTGAGGAGCCGCCCTCGCTATCGCTATTGCCGTTAGAAGATGGCGCTGACATCTGCTGTCAGTTGGAGTTAACCGTTAGAAGATGGCGCTGACATCTGCTGTCAGTTGGAGTTAACCGTTTAAGCTGTGCCTCTCCCGTGGCGTCATCTGGGGTGATGTGCAAACCACCAATCCCGGCTCTACACGTCTCACTCGGAGCTCCTAGGCTTATATAAGGGGCTGGGTTTCTTAGCTTGGGTCCCCCTCTAAGAAGCTGATCATCTATCTCTCAAGATGCATTAAAGCTTTACTGCAGAAGGATCCGAGTGTTCTGCGTCGTTCTTGCTGGCGAGACGGTAGCGCGGGACATCAAGCAGCATTGTATCGATAGTTTTCATGAAGTTAAGCAAGCATATTCTGAAACAGTGTTGTTTCTTTAGTTTTCATCAAGTTAAGCATGTTGTTTCTCAAACAGTATTGTATCTATAGTTTTCATGAAGTCAAGCAAGCAGATTCTCAAACAGTGTTGTATCATTAGTTTTCATGAATTTTAGCTTGTAGTTTCACACACATTGTTGTATTGTGAATTTTTATGAAGTTAAGCGCATAGTTTCACAAACAATGTTGTATCGTTAGTTTTCATGAACATAAGCATGTAGAGTATCAAACAGTTCGGTATCATTAGTTTTCATCAAGTTCAGCATGTTATTTCTCAAACACTATTGTATCGATACTTTTCATGAAGTTAGGCAAGTAGTTTCACAGCCAGTGTTATATCATTAGTTTTCATGAAATTAAGAATGTAGTTTCTCACACAGTGTTGTATCGGTAGTTTTCATGACATTAAGCATGTATTTTCTCACACAGTGTTGTATGTGTACTTTTCATGAAGTTAAGCGAGTAGTTACACAAATATTGTTGTATCGTTAGTTTTCATGTACATAAGCATGTAGAGTCTCAAACAGTTTGCTATTGTTAGTTTTCATCAAGTTAAGCATGTTGTTTCTCAAACAGTATTGTAGCGATAGTTTTCATGAAGTTAAGCAAGTAGTTTCAGAACCAGTGTTAAATCGTTAGTTTTCATGAAATTAAGAGTGTAGTTTATCACACAGTGTTGTATCGGTAGTTTTCATGAAATTAACCATGTAGATTCTCACACAGTGTTGTATGTGTGCTTTTCATGAAATTAAGCAAATAGTTACACAAACAATGTTGTATCGTTAGTTTTCATGAACATAAGCATGTAGAGTCTCAAACAGTTTGGTATCGTTAGTTTTCATCAAGTTAAGCATGTTGTTTCTCAAACAGTATTGTATCGATAGTTTTCATGAAGTTAAGCAAGCAGATTCTCAAACAGTGTTGTATCGTTAGTTTTCATGAAGTTTAGCTTGTAGTTTCTCACACAGTGTTGTTTATTTTAATTTTCATGAAGTTAAGCGCGTAGGTTCACAAACAATGTTATATCGTTAATTTCATGAACATAAGCATGTAGAGTCTCAAACAGTTTGGTATCGTTAGTTTTCATCAAGTTAAGCATGTTGTTTCTCAAACAGTATTGTATCGATAGTTTTCATGAAGTTAAGCAAGTAGTTTCACAACCAGTGTTATGTCGTTAGTTTTCATGAAATTAAGCATGTAGTTTCTCACATAGTGTTGTATCGGTAGTTTTCATGAAGTTAGGCAAGTAGTTACACAAACTGTGTTGTATCGTTAGATTTCATGGAGATAAACGTGTAGTTTCACAAACAATGTTGTATCGTTAGTTTTCATGAACATAAGCATGTAGAGTCTCAAACAGTTTGGTATCGTTAGTTTTGACCAAGTTAAGCATGTTGTTTCTCAAACAGTATTGTATCGATAGTGTTCATGAAGTTAAGCAAGTAGTTTCACAACCAGTGTTATATCGTTAGTTTTCATGAAGTTAAGCAGGTAGTTACACAAACAGTGTTGTATCATTTGTATTCATGGAGTTAAGCGCTGAAATTCACAATGTTGTTTCATTAGTTTTCATGAACATAAGCATGTAGAGTCTCAAACAGTTTGGTATCATTAGTTTTCATCAAGTTAAGCATGTTGTTTCTCAAACTGTATTGTATCGATAGTTTTCATGAAGATAAGCAAGTAGTTTCACAACCAGTGTTATATCGTTAGTTTTCATGAAATTAAGAATGTAGTTTCTCACACAGTGTTGTATCGGTAGTTTTCATGAAATTAAGCATGTAGTTTCTCACACAGTGTTGTATGTGTATTTTTCATGAAGTTAAGCAAGTAGTTACACAAACAATGTTGTATCGTTAGTTTTCATGAACATAAGCATGTAGAGTCTCAAACAGTTTGGTATCGTTAGTTTTCACCAAGTTAAGCATGTTGTTTCTCAAACAGTATTGTTTTGATAGTTTTCATGAAGTTAAGCAAGCAGATTCTCAAACAGTGTTGTATGGTTTGTTTACATGAAATTAAGCTTTTAGTTTCTCACACAGTTTTGTATTTTGAATTTTCATGAGTTTAAGCGCGTAGTTTCACAAACAATGTTATATCGTTAGTTTTCATGAACAAAAGCATCCTGCGTCTCAAACAGTTTGGTATCATTAGTTTTCATCAAGTTAAGCATGTTGTTTCTCAAACACTATTGTATCCATAGTTTTCATGAAGTAAAGCAAGTAGTTTCACAGCCAGTCTTATATCGTTAGTTTTCATGAAGTGAAGCAGGTAGTTAACCAAACAGTGTTGTATCATTAGTTTTAATGGAGTTATGCGTGTAGTTTCACAAACAATTATGTTTCGTTAGTTTTCATGAACATAAGCATGTAGAGTCTCAAACAGTTTGGTATCGTAAGTTTTCATGAAATTAAGCATGTAGTTCTCACACAGTTTTGTATCGTTAGTTTTATTGAAATTAAGCATGTAATTTCTCACACAGTGTTGTATGTGTATTTTTCATGAAGTTAAGCAAGTAGTGTCACAAACAAAATTGTATCGATAGTTTTCATGAACATAAGCATGTAGAGTCTCAAACAGTTTGGTATCGTAAGTTTTCATGGAATTTAAGCATGTATTTTCTCAAACAGTGTTGTATCGATAGTTTTCATGAAGTTAAGCAAGTAGTGTCACAAACAATGTTATATAGTAAGTTTTCATGAAATTAAGCATGTAGTTTCTCAAACAGTGTTGTATTGGTAGTTTTCATGAAGTTAAGCAAGTAGTTACACAAACAGAGTTGTATCGTTAATTTTCATGCAGTTAATCGCGCAGTTTCACAAACAATGTAGTATCGTTAGTTTTCATGAACATAAGCAGGTAGTGTTTCAAACAGTTTGGTATCGTTAGTTTTCATCAAGTTAAGCAAGTTGTTTCTCAAACACTATTGTATCGATAGTTTTCATGAAGTTAAGCAAGCAGATTCTCAAACAGTGTTGTATCGTTAGTTTTCATGAAGTTTAGCTTGTAGTTTTTCTACAAAGTGTTGTATTGTGAATTTTCATGAAGTTAAGCGCGTAGTTTCACAAACAATGTTGTATCGTTAGTTTTCATGAACATAAGCATGTAGAGTCTCAAACAGTTTGGTATCATTAGTTTTCATCAAGTTAAGCATGTTGTTTCTCAAACACTATTGTATCGATAGTTTTCATGAAGTTAAGCAAGTAGTTTCACAACCAGTGTTATATCGTTAGTTTTCATGAAGTTAAGCAGGTAGTTACACAAACAGTGTTGTATCATTATTTTCATGGAGTTAAGCACGTAGTTTCACAAACAATGTTGTTTCTTCCGTTTTCATGAACATAAGCATGTAGAGTCTCAAACAGTTTGGTATCGTTAGTTTTGACAAAGTTAAGCATGTTGTTTCTCACACAGAATTGTATCGATAATTTTCATGAAGTTAAGCAAGCAGATTCTCAAACAGTGTTGTATGTGTATTTTTCATGAAGTTAAGTAAGTAGTTACACAAACAATGTTGTATCGTTAGTTTTCATGAACATAAGCATGTGGAGTCTCTAACAGTTTGGTATCGTAAGTTTTCATGAAATAAAGTATGTAGTTTCTCACAGTGTTGTATCGTTAGATTTCATGAAATTAAGCATGTAGTTTCTCACACAGTGTTGTATGTGTATTTTTCATGAAGTTAAGCAAGTAGTTACATAAACAAAGTTGTATCGTTAGTTTTCATGAACATAAGCAGGTAGAGTCTCAAACATTTTGGTATCGTTAGTTTTCATCAAGTTAAGCATGTTGTTTCTCAAACGGTATTGTATCAATAGTTTTTATGAAGTTAAGCAAGTAGTTTCACAACCAGTGTTATATCATTAGTTTTCATGAAATTAAGAATGTAGATACTCACACAGTGTTGTATCGGTAGTTTTCATGAAATTAAGCATGTAGTTTCTCACACAGTGCTGTATTTGTACTTTTCATGACGTTAAGCATGTAGTTTCACAAAAAATGTATCGTTAGTTTTCATGAACATAAGCATGTAGAGTCTAAAACAGTTTGGTATCGTTAGTTTTCATCAAGTTAAGCAAGTTGTTTCTCAAACACTATTGTATCGATAGTTTTCATGAAGTTAAGCAAGTAGTTTCACAAACAAAGTTATATCGTTAGTTTTCATGAACATAAGCATGTAGAATCTCAAACAGTTTGGTATCGTTAGTTTTCATGGAATTTCTGCATTTAGTTTCTCACACAGTGTTGTATCGTTAGTTTTCATGAAATTAAGCATGTAGTTTCTCACACAGTGTTGTATGTGTAGTTTTCATGAAATTAAGCATGTAGTTTCTCACACAGGGTTGTATCGGTATTTTTCATTAAGTTAAGCAAGTAGTTACACAGACAGTGTTGTATCGTTAGTTTTCATGGAGTTACGCGCGCAATTTCACAAACAATGTGGTATCGTTAATTTTCATGAACATAAGCATTTAGAGTCTCAAACAGTTTGGTATCATTTGTTTTCATCAAGTTAAGCATGTTGTTTCTCAAACACTATTGTATCGATAGTGTTCATGAAGTTAAGCAAGTAGTTTCACAACCAGTGTTATATCGTTAGTTTTCATGAAGTTAAGCAGGTAGTTACACAAACAGTGTTGTATCATTAGTTTTCATGGAGTTAAGCGCGTAGTTTCACAAACAATGTTGTATCGTTAGTTTTCATGAACATAAGCATGTAGAGTCTCAAACAGTTTGGTGTCGTTAGTTTTCATGAAGTTAAGCATGTTGTTTCTCAAACAGTATTGTATCGATAGTTTTCATGAAGTTAAGCAAGTAGTTTCACAACCAGTGTTATATCGTTAGTTTTCTTGAAATTAAGCATGTAGTTTCTGACACAGTATTGTATCTGTAGGTTTCATGAAGTTAAGCAAGTAGTTACACTAACAGTGTTGTATCGTTAGTTTTCATGGAGTTAAGCGCGGAGTTTCACAAACAATGTTGTATCGTTAGTTTTCATGAACATAAGCATGTAGAGTCTCAAACAGTTTGGTATCGTAAGTTTTCATGAAATTAAGCATGTAGTTTCACACACAGTGTTGAATCGTTAGTTTTCATGAAATTAAGCATGTAGTTTCTCACACAGTGTTGTATGTGTATTTTTCATGAAGTTAAGCAAGTAGTTACACAAACAGTGTTGTATCGTTAGTTTTCATGGAGTTAAGCGTGTAGTTTCACAAACAATGTTGTATCGTTGGATTTCATGAACATAAGCATGTAGAGTCTCAAAGAGTTTGGTATAGTAAGTTTTCATGAAATTAAGCATGTAGTTTCTCACACAGTGTTGTATCGTTAGTTTTCATGAAATTAAGCATGTAGTTTCTCACACAGTGTTGTATCGGTAGTTTTCATGAAGTTAAGCATGTAGTTTCACAAACAATGTTGTATCGTTATTTTTCATGAACATAAGCATGTAGAGTCTCAAACAGTTTGGTATCGTTAGTTTTCATCAAGTTAAGCATGTTGTTTCTCAAACAGTATTGTATCGATTGTTTTCATGAAGTTAAGCAAGTAGTTTCACAACCAGTGTTATATCGTTAGTTTTCATGAAATTAAGCATGTAGTTTCTCACACAGTGTTGTATTGGTAGTTTTCATGAAGTTAAGCAAGTAGTTACACAAGCAGTGTTGTATCATTAGTTTTCATGGAGTTAAGCGCATAGATTCACAAACAATGTAGTATCGTTAGTTTTCATGAAATTAAGCATGTAGTTTCTCACACAGTGTTGTATGTGTATTTTTCATGAAGTTAAGCAGGCAGTTACACAAACTATGTTGTGTCGTTAGTTTTCATGAACATTAAGCATGTAGAGTCTCAAACAGTTTGGTATCGTTTGTTTTGAACAAGTTAAGCATGTTGTTTCTCAAAAAGTTTTGTATCGATAGTGTTCATGAAGTTAAGCAAGTAGTTTCACAACCAGTGTTATATCGTTAGTTTTCATGAAGTCAAGCAGGTAGTTACACAAACACTGTTGTATCATTAGTTTTCATGGAGTTAAGCGCGTAGTTTCACAAACAATGTTGTATCATTAGTTTTCATGAACATAAGCATGTAGAGTCTCAAACAGTTTGGTATCGTTAGTTTTCATCAAGTTAAGCATGTTGTTTCTCAAACAGTATTGTATCGATAGTTTTCATGAAGTTAAGCAAGTAGTTTCACAACCAGTGTTATATCGTTAGATTTCATGAAATTAAGCATGTAGTTACTCACACTGGTTGTATCGGTAGTGTTCATGAAATTAAGCATGTAGTTTCTCACACAGTGTTGTATGTGTAGTTTTCTGAAATTAAGCATGTAGTTTCTCACACAGTGTTGTATCGTGAATTTTCATGAAGTTAAGCATGTAGTTTCACAAACAATGTTGTATCGTTAGTTTTCATGAACATAAGCATGTAGAGTCTCAAACACTTTAGTATCGTTAGTTTTCACCAAGTTAAGCATGTTGTTTCTCAAAAAGTATTGCATCGATAGTTTTCATGAAGTTAAGCAAGTAGTTTCACAACCAGTGGTATATCGTTAGTTTTCATGAAATTAAGCATGTTTTTTCTCACATCGTGTTGTATTGGTAGTTTTCATGAAGTTAAACAAGTAGTTACACAAGCAGTGTTGTATCGTTAGTTTTCATGGAGTTAAGCGCGCAGTTTCCCAAACAATGTAGTATCCTTAGTTTTCATGAAATTAAGCATGTAGTTTCTCACCCAGTGTTGTATGTGTATTTTTCATGAAGTTAACCAAGTAGTTACACAAACAATGTTGTATCGTTAGTTTTCATGAAATTAAGCATGTAGTTTCTCACACAGTGTTGTATGTGTATTTTTCATGAAGTTAAGCAAGTAGTTACACAAACAATGTTGTATCGTTAGTTTTCATGAACATAAGCATGTAGAGTCTCAAACAGTTTGGTATCGTAAGTTTTCATGAATTTAAGCATGTAGTTTCTCATACAGTGTTGTATCGTTAGTTTTCATGAAATTAAGCCTGTAGTGTCTCACACAGTGTTGTATGTGTATTTTTCATGAAGTTAAGCAAGTAGTTACACAAACAATGTTGTATCGTTAGTTTTCATGAACATAAGCATGTAGAGTCTCAAACAGTTTGGTATCGTTAGTTTTGACCAAGTTAAGCATGTTGTTTCTCAAACAGTATTGTATCGATAGTGTTCATGAAGTTAAGCAAGTAGTTTCACAACCAGTGTTATATCGTTAGTTTTCATGAAGTTAAGCAGGTAGTTACACAAACAGTGTTGTATCATTACTTTTCATGGAGTTAAGCGCAGAGTTTCACAAACAATGTTGTATCGTTAGTTTTCATGAACATAAGCATGTAGAGTCTCAAACAGTTTGGTATCGTTAGTTTTCATCAAGTTAAGCATGTTGTTTCTCAAACAGTATTGTATCGATAGTTTTCATGAAGTTAAGCAAGTAGTTTCACAACCAGTGTTATATCGTTTGTTTTCATGAAATGAAGATTGTAGTTTCTCACACAGTGTTGTATCGGTAGTTTTCATGAAATTAAGCATGTAGTTTCTCACACAGTGTTGTATGTGTACTTTTCA
The DNA here is from genome assembly GCF_017639785.1 of Mesocricetus auratus. Taxonomy (NCBI): domain Eukaryota; kingdom Metazoa; phylum Chordata; class Mammalia; order Rodentia; family Cricetidae; genus Mesocricetus; species Mesocricetus auratus. The sequence goes on along the minus strand of NW_024434767.1, from coordinate 55,464 downwards.
TGAAGTTAAGCAAGTAGTTACACAAACAATGTTGTATCGTTAGTTTTCATGAACATAAGCATGTAGAGTCTCAAACAGTTTGGTATCGTTAGTTTTCACCAAGTTAAGCATGTTGTTTCTCAAACAGTATTGTATCGATAGTTTTCATGAAGTTACGCAAGCAGATTCTCAAACAGTGTTGTATCGTTAGTTTTCATGAAGTTTAGCTTGTCGTTTCTCACACAGTTTTGTATTGTGAATTTTCATTATGTTAAGCGCGTAGTTTCACAAACAATGTTATCTCGTTAGTTTTCATGAACATAAGCATGTAGAGTCTCAAACAGTTTGGTATCGTTAGTTTTGACTTAGTTAAGCATGTTGATTCTCAAACAGTATTGTATCGATAGTGTTCATGAAGTTAAGCAGGTAGTTTCACAACCAGTGTTATATCGTTAGTTTTCATGAAGTTAAGCAGGTAGTTACACAAACAGTGTTGTATCATTAGTTTTCATGGAGTTAAGCTCCGAGTTTCACAAACAATGTTATATCGTTACTTTTCATGAACATAAGCATGTAGAGACTCAAACATTATGTATCGTTAGTTTTCATCAAGTTAGACATGTTGTTTCTCACACAGTATTGTATCGATAGTTTTCATGAAGTTAAGCAAGCAGTTTCACAGCCAGTGTTGTATCGTTAGTTTTCATGAAGTTAAGCAGGTAGTTACACAAACAGTGTTGTATCATTAGTTTTCATGGAGTTAAGCGCATAGTTTCATAAAAAATGTTGTATCGTTAGTTTTCATGAAATTAAGCATGTAGTTTCTCACACAGACTTGTATGTGTATATTTCTTGAAGATAAGCAAGTAGTTACACAAAGGATGTTGTATCCTTAGTGTTCATGAACATAAGCATGTAGAGTCTCAAACAGTTTGGTATCGTTTTTTTTCATCAAGTTAAGCATCTTGTTACTCAAACACTATTGTATCGATAGAGTCATGATGTTAAGCAAGTAGTTTCACAAACAAAGTTGTATCGTTAGTTTTCATGAACATAAGCATGTAGAGTCTCAAAGAGTTTGGTATCGTTAGTTTTCATCAAGTTAAGCATGTTGTTTCTCAAACAAAATTGTATCGATAGTTTTCATGAAGTTATGCAAGTAGTTTCACAAGCAGTGGTACATCGTTAGTTTTCATGAAATTAAGCATGTAGTATCTCACACAGTGTTGTATCGGTAGTTTTCATGAAGTTAGGCAAGTAGTTACACAAACTGTGTTGTATCGTTAGTTTCATGAAGTTAAGCGTATAGTTTCACAAACAATGTTGTATCGTTAGTTTTCATGAACATAAGCATGTATAATCTCAAACAGTTTGGTATCGTAACTTTTCATGGAATTTAAGCATGTAGTTTCTCACAAAGTTCTGTATCGTTAGTTTTCATGAAATTAAGCCTGTAGTTTCTCACACAGTGTTGGATGTTTATTTTTCATGAAGTTAAGCAAGTAGTTACACAAACAATGTTGTATCGTGAGTTTTCATGAACATAAGCATGTAGAGTCTCAAACAGTTTGGTATCGTTAGTTTTGACCAAGTTAAGCATGTTGTTTCTCAAACAGTATTGTATCGATAGTGTTCATGAAGTTAAGCAAGTAGTTTCACAACCAGTGTTATATCGTTAGTATTCATGAAGTTAAGCAGGTAGTCACACAAACAGTGTTGTATCATTAGTTTTCATGGAATTAAGCGCGGAGTTTCACAAACAAGTTGTATCGTTAGTTTTCATGAACATAAGCATGTAGAGTCTCAAAAAGTTTGGTATCGTAAGTTTTCATCAAGTTAAGCATGTTGTTCCTCAAACACTATTGTATGGATATTTTTCATGAAGTTAAGCAAGTAGTGTCACAAACAATGTTGTATCGTAAGTTTTCATGAACATAAGCATGTAGAGTCTCAAACACTTTGGTTTCGTTAGTTTTCATCAAGTTAAGCATGTTGTTTCTCAAACAGTATTGTATCGATAGTTTTCATGAAGTTAAGCAAGTAGTTTCACAGCCAGTGTTGTATCGTTAGTTTTCATGAAATTAAGCATGTTGTTTCTCACACAGTGTTGTATGTGTATTTTTCATGAAGTTAACCAGGCAGTTACACAAACTATGTTGTGTCGTTAGTTTTCATGAACATAAGCATGTAGAGTCTCAAACAGTTTGGTATCGTTTTTTTTAAACAAGTTAAGCATGTTGTTTCTCAAAAAGTTTTATATCGACAGTGTTCATGAAGTTAAGCAAATAGTTTCACAACCAGTGTTATATCGTTAGTTTTCATGAAGTCAAGCAGGTAGTTAAACAAAGACTGTTGTATCATTAGTTTTCATGGAGTTAAGCGCGTAGATTCAAAACAATGTTGTATCATTAGTTTTCATGAACATAAGCATGTAGAGTCTCAAACAGTGTGGTATCGTTAGTTTTCATCAAGTTAAGCATGTTGTTTCTCACACAGTATTGTATTGATAGTTTTCATGAAGTTAATCAAGTAGTTTCAAAACCAGTGTTATATCGTTAGATTTCATGAAATTAAGCATGTAGTTACTCACACTGGTTGTATCGTTAGTGTTCATGAAATTAAGCATGTAGTTTCTCACACAGTGTTGTAAGTGTATTTTTCATGAAGTTAATCAAGTAGTTACAAAAACAATGTTATACCGTTAGTTTTCATGAACATAAGCACGTAGAGTCTCAAACATTTTAGTATCGTTAGTATTGACCAAGTTAAGCTTGTTGTTTCTCAAACAGTATTGTATCGATAGTTTTCATGAAATTAAGCAAGCGGATTCTCAAACAGTACTGTATGGTTTGGTTTCATGAAGTTTAGCTTGTAGTTTCTCACACAGTATTGTATTTTGAATTTTCATGAAGTTAAGCGCGTAGTTTCACAAACAATGTTATATCGTTAGTTTTCATGAACATAAGCATGTTGAGTCTCAAATAGTTTGGTATCATTAGATTTCATCAAGTTAAGCATGTGGTTTCTCAAACACTATTGTATCGATAGTTTTCATGAAGTTAAGCAAGTATTTTCACAGCCAGTGTTATATCGTTAGTTTTCATGAAGTTAAGCAGGTAGTTACACAAACAGTGTTGTATAATTAGTTTTCATGGAGTTAAGCGTGTAGTTTCACAAACTATGTTGTTTCGTTAATTTTCATGAACATAAGCATGTAGAGTCTCAAACAGTTTGGTATCGTAAGTTTTCATGAAATTAAGCATGTAGTTTCTCACACAGTGTTGTCTTGGTAGTTTTCATGAAGTTAAGCAAGTACGTACAGAAACAGTGTTGTATCGTTAGTTTTAATGGAGTTAAGCAGCGCAGTTTCACAAACAATGTTGTATCGTTAGTTTTCATGAACATAAGCATGTAGAATCTCAAACAGTTTGGTAACGTAAGTATTCATGAAATTAAGCATGTAGTTTCTCACACAGTGTTGTATCGTTAGTTTTCATGAAATTAAGCATGTTGTTTCTCAAACATTATTGTATCGATAGTTTTCATGAAGTTAAGCAAGAAGTTTCACCACCAGTGTTATATCGTAAGTTTTCATGAAATTAAGCATGTAGTTTCTGACACAGTGTTGTATTGGTAGTTTTCATGAAGTTAAGCAAGTAGTTACACAAACAGTGTTGTATCGTTAGTTTTCCTGGAGTTAAGCACGCAGTTTCACAAACAATGTAGTATCGTTAGTTTTCATGAACATAAGCAAGTGGAGCCTCAAACAGTTTGGTATCGTTAGTTTTCATCAAGTTAAGCAAGTTGTTTCTCAAACACTATTGTATCGATAGTTTTCATGAAGTTAAGCAAGTAGTTTCACAAACAAAGTTGTATCGTCAGTTTTCATGACCATAAGCATGTAGCGTCTCAAACAGTTTGGTATCGTTAGTTTTCATCAAGGTAAGCATGTTGATTCTCAAACAGTATTGTATCGATAGTTTTCATGAAGTTAAGCAAGTAGTTTCACCACCAGTGTTATATCGTAAGATTTCATGAAATTAAGCATGTAGTTTCTCACACAGTGTTGTATTGGTGGTTTTCATGAAGTTAAGCAAGTACGTACACAAACAGTGTTGTATCGTTAGTTTTAATGGAGTTAAGCGCGCAGTTTCACAAACAATGTAGTATCGTTAGTTTTCATGAACATAAGCATGTAGAGCCTCAAACAGTTTGGTATCGTTAGTTTTCATCAAGTTAAGCATGTTGTTTCTCAAGCAGTATTGTATCGAGAGTTTTCATGAAGTTAAGCAAGTAGTTTTACTACCAGTGTTATATCGTTAGTTTTCATGAAATTAAGCATGTAGTTTCTCACACAGTGTTGCATTGGTAGTTTTCATGAAGTTAAGCAAGTAGTTACACAAACAGTGTTGTTCGTTTGATTTCATGGAGTTAAGCGCGTAGTTTCACAAACAATGTTATATCTTTAGTTTTCATGAACATAAGCATATAGTTTCTCACACAGTATTGTATGTGTATTTTTCATGAAGTTAAGCAAGTAGTTACACAAACAATGTTGTATCGTTTATTTTCATGAACATAAGCTGGAGAGCCTCAAACAGTTTGGTATCGTTAGTTTTCATCAAGTTAAGCATGTTGTTTCTCAAACACTATTGTATCGATAGTTTTCATGAAGTTAAGCAAGTAGTTTCACAACCAGTGTTATATCGTTAGTTTTCATGAAATTAATCATGTAGTTTCTCACACAGTGTTGTAATGGTAGTTTTCATGAAGTTAAGCAAGTAGTTATACAAACAGTGTTCTATCGTTATTTTTCATGAAGTTAAGCGTGTAGTTTCACAAACAATGTTGTATCGTTAGTTTTCAGGAACATAAGCATGTAGAGTCTCAAACTGTTTGGTAACGTAAGTTTTCATGAAATTAAGCATGTAGTTTCTCACACAGTGTTGTATCGTTTGTTTTCATGAAATGAAGCATGTTGTTTCTCAAACAGTATTGTATCGATAGTTTTCATGAAGTTAAGCAAGAAGTTTCACCACCAGTGTTATATCGTAAGTTTTCATGAAATTAAGCATGTAGTTTCTCACACAGTGTTGTATTGGTAGTTTTCATGAAGTTAAGCAAGTACGTACACAAACAGTGTTGTATCGTTAGTTTTCCTGCAGTTAAGCGCGCAGTTTCACAAACAATGTAGTATCGTTAGTTTTCATGAACATAAGCAAGTAGAGCCTCAAACAGTTTGGTATCGTTAGTTTTCATCAAGTTAAGCAAGTTGTTTCTCAAACACTATTGTATCGATAGTTTTCATGAAGTTAAGCAAGTAGTTTCACAAACAAAGTTGTATCGTCAGTTTTCATGACCATAAGCATGTAGCGTCTCAAACAGTTTGGTATCGTTAGTTTTCATCAAGGTAAGCATGTTGATTCTCAAACAGTATTGTATCGATAGTTTTCCTTAAGTTAAGCAAGTAGTCTCACCACCAGTGTTATATCATAAGTTTTCATGAAATTAAGCATGTAGTTTCTCACACAGTGTTGTATTGGTAGTTTTCTTCAAGTTAAGCAAGTAGTTACACAAACAGTGTTGTACCGTTAATTTTCATGAACATAAGCATGTAGAGTCTCTAACAATGTTGTATAGTTAGTTTTCATGAAATTAAGCATATAGTTTTTCACACAGTGTTGTATGTGTATTTTTCATGACGTTAAGCAAGTAGTTTCACAAACAAAGTTGTATCGTTAGTTTTCATGAACATAAGCATGTAGAGTCTCAAACAGTTTGGTATTGTAAGTTTTCATGAAATTAAGCATGTAGTTTCTCACACAGTGTTGTATCGTTAGTTTTCATGAAATTCAGCATGTAGTTTCTCACATAGTGTTGTATATGTATTTTTCATGAAGGTAAGCAAGTAGTTACACTAACAAAGTTGTATCATTAGTTTTCATGAACATAAGCATGTAGAGTCTCTAACAGTTTGGTATCGTTAGTTTTCATCAATTTAAGCATGTTGTTTATCAAACACTGTTGTATCTATAGTTTTCATGAAGTTAAGCAAGTATTGTCACAAACAAAGTTGTATCGTTAGTTTTCATGAAAATCAGCATGTAGAGTCTCAAACTGTTTGGTATCGTTAGTTTTCATCAAGTTAATCATGTTGTTTCTTAAACAGTATTGTATCGATAGTTTTCATGAAGTTAAGCAAGTAGTTTCACCACCAGTGTTGTATCCTTAGTTTTTTGAAATTAAGCATGTAGTCTCTCACACAGTGTTGTAATGGTAGTTTTCATGAAGTTAAGAAAGTTTACACAAACAGTGATGTAACGTTAGTTTTCATGGAGTTAAGCGCGCAATTTCACAAACAATGTAATATCGTTAGTTTCCATGAACATAAGCACGTAGAGTCTCAAACAGTTTGGTATCGTTAGTTTTCATCAAGTTAAGCAAGTTGTTTCTCAAACACTATTGTATCGATAGTTTTCATGAAGTTAAGCAAGTAGTTTCACAAAGAAAGTTTTATCGTTAGTTTTCATGAACATAAGCATGTAGAATCTCAAACAGTTTGGTATCGTTAGTTTTCATCAAGTTAAGCAAGTTGTTTCTCAAACACTATTGTATCGATAGTGTTCATGAAGTTAAGCAAGTAGTTTCACAACCAGTGTTATATCGTTAGTTTTCATTAAATTAAGCATGTAGTTTCTCACACAGTGTTGTATTGGTAGTTTTCATGAAGTTAAGCAAGTAGTTACACAAACTGTGTTGTATCGTTAGATTTCATGAAGTTAAGCACGTAGTTACACAAACAGTGTTGTATCATGAGTTTTCAAGGTGTTAAGTCCGTAGTTTCACAAACAATGTTGTATCGTTAGTTTTCGTGAACATAAGCAGGTAGAGTCTCAAACAGTTTGGTATCGTAAGTTTTCATGAAATTAAGCATGTAGTTTCTCACACAGTGTTGTATTGGTAGTTTTCATGAAGTTAAGCAAGTAGTTACAGAAACTGTGTTGTATCGGTAGTTTTCATGGAGTTAAGCGTGTAGTTTCACAAACAATGTTGTATCGTTAGTTTTCATGAACATAAGAATGTAGAGTCTCAAACAGTTTGGTATCGATAGTTTTCATGAAATTAAGCATGTAGTTTATCACACAGTGTTGTTTGTGTATTTTTCATGAAGTTAAGCAAGTAGTTACACAAACAATGTTGTATCGTTAGTTTACATGAACATAAGCATGTAGAGCCTCAAACAATATGGTATCTTTAGTTTTCATCAAGTTAAGCATGCTGTCTCTCAAAAAGTATTGTATCGATATTGTTTATGATGTTAAGCAAGTAGTTTCACAACCAGTGTTATATCGTTAGTTTTCATGAAGTTAAGCAGGTAGTTTCACAAACAGTGTTGTAACATTAGTTTTCATGGAGTTAAGCACGGAGTTTCACAAACAATGTTGTATCGTTAGTTTTCATGAACATAAGCATGTAGAGCCTCAAACAATTTGGTATCTTTAGTTTTCATCAAGTTAAGCATGTTGTTTCTCAAAAAGTATTGTATCGATAGTTTTCATGAAGTTAAGCAAGTAGTTTCACAACCAGTGTTATATCGTTAGTTTTCATGAAATTAAGAATGTAGTTTCTCACACAGTGTTGGATCGGTAGTTTTCATGAACATAAGCATGTAAAGTCTCAAACAGTTTGGTATCGTTAGTTTTCATCTAGTTAAGCATGTTGTTTCTCAAACACTATTGTATGGATAATTTTCATGAGGTTAAGCAAGTAGTGTCACAAACAAAGTTGTATCGTTAGTTTTCATGAAACTAAACAAGCAGAGTCTCGAACAGTGTTGTATCGTTATTTTTCATGAACATAAGCATGTATAGTCTCAAACAGTTTGGTATAGTTAGTTTTCATCAAGTTAAGCATGTTGTTTCTCAAACAGTATTGTATCGAAAATTTTCATGAAGGTAAGCAAGTAGTTTCACAACCAGTGTTATATCGTTAGTTTTCATGAAATTAAGCAAGTAGTTACACAAACTGTGTTGTATTGTTAGTTTTCATGGAGTTAATCGTGTAGATTCACAAACAATGTTGTATCGTTAGTTTTCATGAACATAAGCATGTAGAATCTCCAACAGTTTGGTATCGTAAGTTTTCATGGAATTAAGCATGTAGTTTCTCATACAGTGTCCTATCGTTAGTTTTCATGAAATTAAGCATGTAGTTTCTCACACAGTGTTGTATGTGTATTTTTCATGAAGTTAAGCAAGTAGTTACACAAACAATGTTGTATCGTTATTTTTCATGAAATTAAGCATGTAGTTTCTCACACAGTGCTGTATTGGTAGTTTTCATGAAGTTAAGCAAGTAGTTATACAAACATTGTTGTATCATTAGTTTTCATGGAGTTAAGCGCGTAGTTTCACAAACAATGTTGTATCGTTAGTTTTCATGAACATAAGCATGTAGAGTCTCAAACAGTTTGATATCGTTAGTTTTCATCAAGTTAAGCATGTTGTTTCTCAAACAGTATTTTATCGATAGTTTTCATGAAGTTCAGGAAGGAGTTTCACCACCAGTGTTATATCGTTAGTTTTCATGAAATTAAGCATGTAGTTTCTCACACAGTGTTGTATTTGTAGTTTTCATGAAGTTAAGCATGTAGTTTCTCACACAGTGTTGTATTGGTAGTTTTCATGAAGTTAAGCAAGTAGTTACACAAACAGTGTTGTATCGTTAGTTTTCATGGAGTTAAGCGCGCAGTTTCACAAACAATGTAGTATCGTTAGTTTTCATAAACATAAGCATGTAGAGTCTCAAACAGTTTGGTATCGTTAGTATTCATCAAGTTAAGCATGTAGTTTCTCACACAGTGTTGTATTGGTAGTTTTCATGAAGTTAAGCAAGTAGTTACACAAACAGTATTGTATCGTTATTTTACATGGAGTTAAGCGCGTAGTTTCACAAACAATGTTGTATCGTTAGTTTTCATGAAATTAAGCATGTAGTTTCTCACACAGTGTTTTATGTGTATTTTTCATGACGTTAAGCAAGTAGTTTCACAAACAAAGTTGTATCGTTAGTTTTCATGACCATAAGCATGTAGAGTATCAAACAGTTTGGTATCGTAAGTTTTCATGATATTAAGCATGTAGTTTCTCACACAGTGTTGTATCGTTAGTTTTCATGAAATTAAGCATGTAGTTTCTCACACAGTGTTGTATGTGTATTTTTCATGAAGTTAAGCAAGTAGTTACACAAACAGTTTGATATCGTTAGTTTTCATCAAGTTAAGCTTGTTGTTTCTCAAACACTATTGTATAGATAATTTTCATGAAGTTAAGAAAGTAGTGTCACAAAGTTGTATCGTGAGTTTTCATGGAACTAAACAAGCAGATTCTCAAACAGTTTTGTATCATAGTTTTCATGAACATAAGCATGTAGAGTCTCAATCAGTTTGGTATCGTTAGATTTTTTCAAGTTAAGCATGTTGTTTCTCAAACAGTATTGTATCGAAAATTTTCATGAAGGTAAGCAAGTAGTTTCACAACCAGTGTTATATCGTTAGTTTTCATGAAATTAAGCAAGTAGTTACACAAACTGTGTTGTATTGTTAGTTTTCATGGAGTTAATCGTGTAGTTTCACAAACAATGTTGTATAGTTAGTTTTCATGAACATAAGCATGTAGAGTCTCCAACAGTTTGGTATCGTAAGTTTTCATGGAATTAAGCATGTAGTTTCTCATACAGTGTTTTATCGTTAGTTTTCATGAAATTAAGCATGTAGTTTCTCACACAGTGTTGTATTGGTAGTTTTCATGAAGTTAAGCAAGTAGTTACAGAAACTGTGTTGTATCGGTAGTTTTCATGGAGTTAAGCGTGTAGTTTCACAAACAATGTTGTATCGTTAGTTTTCATGAACATAAGAATGTAGAGTCTCAAACAGTTTGGTATCGATAGTTTTCATGAAATTAAGGATGTAGTTTCTCACACAGTGTTGTTTATGTATTTTTCATGAAGTTAAGCAAGTAGTTACACAAACAATGTTGTATCGTTAGTTTACATGAACTAAAGCATGTACAGCCTCAAACAATATGGTATCTTTAGTTTTCATCAAGTTAAGCATGTTGTCTCTCAAAAAGTATTGTATCGATAGTGTTCATGAAATTAAGCAAGTAGTTTCACAACCAGTGTTATGTCGTTAGTTTTCATGAAGTTAAGCAGGAAGTATCACAAACAGTGTTGTAATATTAGTTTTCATGGAGTTAAGCACGGAGTTTCACAAACAATGTTGTATCGTTAGTTTTCATGAACATAAGCATATAGAGCCTCAAACAATTTGGTATCTTTAGTTTTCATCAAGTTAAGCATGTTGTTCCTCAAAAAGTATTGTATCGATAGTTTTCATGAAGTTAAGCAAGTAGTTTCACAACCAGTGTTATATCGTTAGTTTTCATGAAATTAAGAATGTAGTTTCTCACACAGTGTTGGATCGGTAGTTTTCATTAACATAAGCATGTAGAGTCTCAAACAGTTTGGTATCGTTAGTTTTCATCTAGTTAAGCATGTTGTTTCTCAAACACTATTGTATGGATAGTTTTCATGAAGTTAAGCAAGTAGTGTCACAAACAAAGTTGTATCGTTAGTTTTCAGGAAACTAAACAAGCAGAGTCTCAAACAGTGTTGTATCGTTAGTTTTCATGAACGTAAGCATGTAGAGTATCAAACAGTTTGGTATCGTTAATTTTCATCAAGTTAAGCATGTTGTTTCTCAAACAGTATTGTATCGATAGTTTTCATGAAGTTAAGCAAGTAGTTTCACAACCAGTATTATATCGTTAGTTTTCATGAAATTAAGCATGTAGTTTCTCACACAGTGTTGTATCGTTAGTTTTCCTGAAATTAAGCATGTAGTTTCTCACACAGTGTTGTATGTGTATTTTTCATGAGTTAAGCAAGTAGTTTCACAAACAATGTTGTATCGTTAGTTTTCATGAACATAAGCATGTAGAGTCTCAAACAGTTTGGTATCGTTAGTTTTGACCAAGTTAAGCATGTTGTTTCTCAAACACTATTGGATCGATAGTTTTCATGAAGTTAAGCAAGCAGATTCTCAAACAGTGTTGTATCGTTAGTTTTCATTAAGTTTAGCTTGTATTTTCTCACACAGTGTTGTGTTGTGAATTTTCATGAAGTTAAGCGCGTAGTTTCACAAACAATGTTGTATCGTTAGTTTTCATTAACATAATTATGTAGAGTCTCAAACAGTTTGGTATCATTAGTTTTCATCAAGTTAAGCATGTTGTTTCTCAATCACGATTGTATAGATAGTTTTCATGACGTTAAGCACGTAGTTTCACAACCAGTGTTATTTCGTTAGTTTTCATGAAGTTAAGCAGGTAGTTACACAAACAGTGTTGTATCATTTGTTTTCATGGAGTAAAGTGCGTAGTTTCACAAACAATGTTGTATCATTATTTTTCATGAACATAGGTATGTAGAGTCTCAAAGCGTTTGGTATCGTATGTTTTCATGAAATTAAGCATGTAGTTTCTCACACAGTGTTGTATCGTTAGTTTTCATGAAGTTTATCTTTTAGTTTCTCACACAGTTTTGTATTGTGAATTTTTATGAAGTTAAGCGCGTAGTTTCACAAACAATGTTGTATCGTTAGTTATCATGAACATAAGCATGTAGAGTCTCAAACAGGTTGGAATCATTAGTTTTCATCAAGTTAAGCATGTTGTTTCTCAATCACTATTGTATCAATAGTTTTCATGAAGTTAAGCAAGTAGTTTCACCACCAGTGTTATATCGTAAGTTTCATGAAATTAAGCAAGTAGTTACATAAACAGTGTTGTTTCGTTAGTTTTCATGGAGTTAAGCGTGTAGTTTCACAAACAATGTTGTATCGTTAGTTTTCATGAACATACGCATGTAGAGTCTCAAACAGTTTGGTATCGTTAGTTTTCATCAAGTTAAGCATGTTGTTTCTCAAACAGTATTGTATCGATAGTTTTCATGAGGTTAAGCAAGTAGTTTCACCACCAGTGTTATATTGTAAGTTTTCATGAAATTAAGCGTGTAGTTTCTCACACAGTGTTGTATTGGTAGTTTTCATGAATTTAAGCAAGTAGTTACACAAACAGTGTTGTATCCTTAGTTTTCATGGAGGTAAGCGCGCAGTTTCACAAACAATGTTGTATCGTTAGTTTTCATGAACGTAAGCATGTAGAGTCTCAAAAAGTTTGGGATCGTTAGTTTTAATCAAGTTAAGCAAGCTGTTTCTCAAACACTATTGTATCGGTAGTTTTAATGAAGTTAAGCAAGTTGTTTCACAAAAAATGTTGTATCGTTAGTTTTCATGAACGTAAGCATGTAGAGTATCAAACAGTTTGGTACCGTTAGTTTTCATTAAGTTAAGCATGTTGTTTCTCAAACTGTATTGTATCGATAGTTTTCATGAAGTTAAGCAAGTAGTTTCACAACCAGTGTTATATCGTTAGTTTTCATGAAATTAAGCATGTAGTTTCTCACACAGTGTTGTATCGTTAGTTTTCCTGAAATTAAGCATGTAGTTTCTCACACAGTGTTGGATGTGTATTTTTCATGAGTTAAGCAAGTAGTTTCACAAACAATGTTGTATCGTTAGTTTTCATGAACATAAGCATGTAGAGTCTCAAACAGTTTGGTATCGTTAGTTTTGACCGAGTTAAGCATGGTGTTTCTCAAACACTATTGGATCGATAGTTTTCATGAAGTTAAGCAAGCAGATTCTCAAACAGTGTTGTATCGTTAGTTTTCATGAAGTTTAGCTTGTAGTTTCTCACACAGTGTTGTGTTGTGAATTTTCATGAAGTTAAGCACGTAGTTTCACGAACAATGTTGTATCGTTAGTTTTCATTAACATAATTATGTAGAGTCTCAAACAGTTTGGTATCATTAGTTTTCATCAAGTTAAGCATGTTGTTTCTCAATCACGATTGTATAGATAGTTTTCATGATGTTAAGCAGGTAGTTTCACAACCAGTGTTATTTCGTTAGTTTTCATGAAGTTGAGCGGTAGTTACACAAACAGTGTTGTATCATTTGTTTTCATGGAGTAAAGTGCGTAGTTTCACAAACAATGTTGTATCATTAGTTTTCATGAACATAAGTATGTAGAGTCTCAAAGAGTTTGGTATCGTATGTTTTCATGAAATTAAGCATGTAGTTTCTCACACAGTGTTGTATCGTTAGCTTTCATGAAGTTTATCTTTTAGTTTCTCACACAGTTTTGTATTGTGAATTTTTATGAAGTTAAGCGCGTAGTTTCACAAACAATGTTGTATCGATAGTTATCATGAACATAAGCATGTAGAGTCTCAAACAGGTTGGAATCATTAGTTTTCATCAAGTTAAGCAAGTTGTTTCTCAATCAGTATTGTATCGATAGTTTTCATGAAGTTAAGCAAGTAGTTTCACAAACAATGTTGTATTGTTAGTTTTCATGAACATAAGCATGTAGAGTCTCAAAGAGTTTGGTATCGTAAGTTTTCATGAAATTAAGCATGTAGTTTCTCACGCAGTGTTGTATCGTTAGTTTTCATGAAATTAAGCATGTAGTTTCTCACACAGTGTTGTATGTGTATTTTTCATGAAGTTAAGCAATTAGTTACACAAACAATGTTGTATCGTTAGTTTTCATGAACATAAGCATGTAGAGTCTCAAAAAGTTTGGTATCTTAGTTTTGACTAATTAAGCATGTTGTTTCTCAAACAGTATTGCATCGATAGTTTTAATGAAGTTAAGCAAGTAGTTTCACAACCAGTGTTATATCGTTAGTTTTCATAAAATTAAGAATTTAGTTTCTCACACAGAGTTGTATCGTTAGTTTTCATGAAATTAAGCATTTAGTTTCTCACACAGTGTTCTATGTGTATTTTTCATGAAGTTAAGCATGTAGTTACACAAACAATTTTGTATCGTTAGTTTTCATGAATATAAGCATGTAGAGTCTCAAACAGTTTGGAATCGTTAGTTTTAATCAAGTTAAGCAATTTGTTTCTCAAACAATATTGTATCGGTAGTTTTAATGTAGTTAAGCAAGTAGTTTCACAAATAAAGTTGTATCGTTAGTGTTCATGAACATAAGCATGTAGTTTCTCACACAGTGTTGTAACGGTAGTTTTCATGAAGTTAAGCAAGTAGATACACAAACTGTGTGGTATCGTTAGTTTTCATGGAGTTAAGCGTGTAGGTTCACAAACAATGTTGTATCGTTAGTTTTCATGAATATAAGCATGTAGAGTCTCAAAACTTTGGTATCGTTAGTTTTCATCAAGTTAAGCATGTTGTTTCTCAAACAGTATTGTATCGATAGTTTTCATGAAGTTAAGCAAGTAATGTCACAAACAAAGTTGTATCGTTAGTTTTCATGAAATTAAGCATGTAGTTTCTCACACAGAGTTGTATCGGTAGTTTTAATAAAGTTAAGCAAGTAGTTACACAAACTGTGTTGTTTCGTTAGTTTTCATTAACATGATTATGTAGAGTCTCAAACAGTTTGGTATCATTAGTTTTCATCAAGTTAAGCATGTTGGATCTCAATCACGATTGTATCGATAGTTTTCATGAAGTTAAGCAAGTAGTTTCACAACCAGTGTTATATGGTTAGTTTTCATGAAGTTAAGCAGGTAGTTACACAAACAGTGTTGTATCATTTGTTTTCATGGAGTTAAGCGCGTAGTTTCACAAACAATGTATTGTGAATTTTTATGAAGTTAAGGGTGTATTTTCACAAACAATGTTGTATCGTTAGTTTTCATGAACATAAGCATGTAGAGTCTCAAACAGTTTTGTATCGTAAGTTTTCATGAAATTAAGCATGTAGTTTCTCACAGTGTTGTATCGTTAGTTTTCATGAAATTAAGCATGTAGTTTCTCATACAGTGTTGTATGTGTATTTTTCATGAAGTTAAGCAAGTAGTTACACAAACAATGTTGTATCGTTAGTTTTCATGAACATAAGCATGTAGAGTCTCAATCAGTTTGGTATCTTTAGTTTTGACCAAGTTAAGCATGTTGTTTCTCAAACACTATTGTATCGATAGTTTTCATGAAGTTAAGCATGTAGTTTCTCACACAGTGTTGTATTGGTAGTTTTCATGAATTTAAGCAAGTAGTTTCACAAACAGTGTTGTATCCTTAGTTTTCATGGAGTTAAG
The DNA here is from genome assembly GCF_017639785.1 of Mesocricetus auratus. Taxonomy (NCBI): domain Eukaryota; kingdom Metazoa; phylum Chordata; class Mammalia; order Rodentia; family Cricetidae; genus Mesocricetus; species Mesocricetus auratus. Next base: position 40,290 of record NW_024434767.1, on the reverse strand, counting down.
CACGTAGTTTCACAAACAATGTAGTATCGTTAGTTTTCATTAACATAAGCATGTAGAGTCTCAAACAGTATTGGTATCGTTAGTTTTAATCAAGTTAAGCTATGTTGTTTCTCAAACAGTATTGTATCGGTAGTTTTCATGAAGTTAAGCAAGTAGTTTCACAAACAAAGTTGTATCGTTAGTTTTCATGAACATTAAGCATGTAGAGTCTCAAACAGTTTGGTATCGTTAGTTTTCATCAAGTTAAACATGTAGTTTCTCAAACAGTATTGTATCGATAGGTTTCATGAAGTTAAGCAAGTAGTTTCACAACTAGTGTTAGCTTTCATGAACATAAGCATGAAGAGTCTCAAACAGTTTGGTATCGTAAGTTTTCATGAAATTAAGCATGTAGTTTCTCACACAGTGTTGTATCGTTAGTTTTCATGAAATTAAGCATGTAGTTTCTCACACAGTGTTGTATGTGTTTTTTTCATGAAGTTAAGCAAGTAGTTACACAAACAGTGTTGTATCGTTAGTTTTCATGGAGTTAAGCGCGCAGTTTCACAAACAATGTAGTATCGTTAGTTTTCATGACCTTAAGCATTTAGAGTTGCAAATAGTTTGGTATCGTTAGTTTTGACCAAGTTAAGCATGTTGTTTATCAAACAGTATTGTATCGATAGTTTTCATGAAGTTAAGCAAGTAGTTTCACAACCAGTGTTATATCATTAGTTTTCATGAAGTTAAGCAGGTAGTTACACAAACAGTGCTGTATCATTAGTTTTCATGGAGTTATGCGCGTAGTTTCATAAACAATTTTGTATCGTTAGTTTTCATGAACATAAGCATGTAGAGTCTCAAACAGTTTGGCATCGTTAGTTTTCATTAAGTTAAGCATGTTGTTTCTCAAACAGTATTGTATCGATAGTTTTCATGAAGTTAAGCAAGTAGTTTCAAAACCAGTGTTATATCGTTAGTTTTCATGAAATTAAGCATGTAGTTTCTCAAACAGTGTTGTATCGGTAGTTTTCATGAATTTACACACGTAGTTACACCAACAGTGTTGTATCGTTAGTTTTCATGGAGTTAAGTGCAGAGTTGCACAAACAATGTTGTATCGTTAGTTTTCATGAACATAAGCATGTAGAGTCTCAAACAGTTTTGTATCGTTAGTTTTCATCAAGTTAAGCATGTTGTTTCTCAAACAGTATTGTATCGATACTTTTCATAAAGTTAAGCAAGTAGTTTCACAACTAGTGTTATATCGTTAGTTTTCATGAAATTATGCATGTAGTTTCTCACACAGTGTTGTATTGGTAATTTTCATGAAGTTAAGCAAGTAATTACACAAACAGTGTTGTATCGTTAGTTTTCATGGAGTTAAGTGCGCAGTTTCACTGAAAGACCCTGGCCCAGTCTTAACAGGCAGCTGAGGCTTATGGAAATTTCCGTTTCCCCCACAGCTGAATAGTCATTGTTATCAGAAGGGAGCTCTGCCCAGGGATACAGGCTGGGTGTCTGCTGCGACCAGATGGCCAGCCCAGCAAGATTGGGCAAGCACAGAGACCTTTTGTTCCTCAGATAGGGCCAAGGCCGAGACTTGAGTTCCAAGAAAAACCTCAAAACCTCAATTGCCCTCGTTCTGAGCCCTAGCCTCATTTAAATTACCCAATCAGGGTCCTGTTACTAGGCTTCTCACTTCTGTACTGTGCTTTTTGCTATAAAAGAACCCCTTAGTCCCCAGCTCGGGGCTCTCAGTTCCCGAGACTGAGACGCCCCGTGTACCCGTGTATTATCAATAAAGCCTCTTGCTGTTGCATCCAAGCTCGTGGTCTCGTTGTTCCTTGGGTTCGGGTCTCCCTTCCGTGAAAGTATCCCTCTTGGTGTCTTTCATTTGGTGCGTTGGCCGGGAATTTGAGACCCCCGCCCAGGGACCACCGACCCACTTCTGGGAGGTAAGAATTGTCCGGACTCAATTTCTGTTGTCTGCTGTCTGTCTATGCCTGTTATTTTCTCGCGCCTGCGTTTGTAGTATACAGCTGTATGCATTTGTATTTGGCAGCACCGAGGAGGAATTGAGGGATTCTTACTCCTGACCGCTGCTCCAGGAGACGTCCTGGTAGCGTCTGGAGTCCTTAGGGACTCGTCTGTTTGGGTTAGATGTCAATCTGCCCCGTCTGTATCTGGAGTCCTTAGGGACTCGTCTGGTTGGGGTAGGTGTCTAGGAATCTGCCCCGTCTGTATCTGGAGTCCTTAGGGACTCGTCTGTTTGGGGTAGATGCCTAGGAATCTGCCCCGTCTGTTTGGGGAAGTCCCGCTGGCCGAGTGATTTTCCATCCTGGTAGGGGACGAGGACGGGAGCACGAGGCCCCCGTCCCCGAGCCCATCTGAATTTTTGCTTTTGACTTTACGTCAAAGCCGCGCAGCGAAAATCTGTTTGTTTTTGTTTCTTATCTGTTCGTCCGTCTTAGTGTCGTTTGTCACCGCTCTCGAGAAAATGGGCCAGACAGTTACCACTCCACTTAGCCTGACCCTTTCACATTGGCAACAGGTTCAGGAATACGCTCACAACCGGTCTGTCGATGCGCGCAAGAAGCAATGGATCACCTTTTGCTCTTCTGAATGGCCAACTTTTGATGTTGGCTGGCCACGAGATGGCACCTTTAACCCTCAAATTATCTTCCAGGTGAAGGAGAAAGTCATGGATCCTGGACCCCAGGGCCACCCGGACCAAGTACCCTATATAGTTACCTGGGAAGTGCTGGTCTATGACCCTCCTCCCTGGGTGCACTCCTGTGTGCACCCAGGAGGTCCCTCCCCCTCCTCTCCCCTAACCCCCGCCACCGCCACAGGTGCAGGCACCGCTCGGACTGCGGCTCATTCCCGGTTCGCGTTCAGCGTCCCGGCCGCTGCGGGAAGGGCACCCTGAGTGTGACGGCGCGACCGGCGGCGGTGCGAGGGGAGCTTCGTCTGCCTCCCTGCGGCCCGCGGTGGACAGGGTATGGACAGAGAGCGGCCGCCACGCCCCTCGCCCCACTCCCCGGCGGCCGCTCCAGCTCTTCCGGGCGGCGCCGCAGCCTCTGCCCGCTCCGGATTCAACTGCCCTGCCTCCCCGTACGGGCTCTGATGGCCAGTTGCAGTACTGGCCGTTCTCTGCCTCGGATCTTTATAACTGGAAAAATAATAACCCCTCCTTTTCAGCAGACCCCGTGAGACTGACTGATCTATTAGAATCGGTTCTCACTGCCCAACAGCTTTTTGCAAGTCCTCCTAACTTCGGAGGAGAGACAGCGGGTCCTTCTTGAAGCCCGGAAAAAAAATGTTCCTGGGGCAAATGGACAACCTATGCAGCTTCCAAATGAAATTGATGCTGCTTTCCCCCTTGACCGCCCCGTCTTTATTGCCAGTTGCTTGTAGCGAGTCTCCGAGGGACGGGTAAGCGATCTACAAATTTGGCCCAGGTAAGACAGAGAGTTCAGAAGGCAGAGGAATCGCCAGCCGCATCTTTAGAAAGACTTAAGGAAGCTTACAGAATGTATACCCCATATGACAGGGGTATACACTACCAGATGTATTGAGGGAGGCAGAACGCATTTTTAATAAAAGAGAAGCTCAGGCAGAGAGAGAGAGAAAAGATGGAGACAGAATGTCAGAGACAGGAAATTAGAGAGAGGGAGATAGCAAGGGACAAGAAGCATAACAGAGAAATGACTAAACTGTTGGCCACAGTAGTCGCAGAGCAGAGACAGGATAGGTACAGAGAGGGACAAAGGGGGCCTCACTTAGAAAGAAGGACCTTTCAGAGTCCCAAACCCCCTGCCGGTCCCCCTGGAACACTCCCCTGTTGCCAGTCAAGAAGCCAGGAACCAATGACTATAGGCCGGTCCAGGACCTCCGGGAAGTCAATGAGCGGGTTGAGGACATACACCCCACGGTCCCCAATCCCTATAACCTCCTGAGTGGACTGCCACATGACTATGTTTGGTACTCAGTCCTGGATTTAAAGGATGCCTTCTTCTGCCTGCAATTACACAAAGACAGTCAGCCACTGTTTGCCTTTGAATGGCAGGATGCAGACCTGGGAATCTCGGGACAACTTACATGGACTAGGTCGCCCCAAGGGTTCAAAAATAGCCCCACCCTCTTTGATGAGGCCTTACATCAGGACTTGGCCGGGTTTAGAGTCCACCATCCTGAGGTCATCCTCTTACAATGACATCCTGATAGCCACCAAAACAGAGGAGGAATGCCTTAGGGGGACAGAAGCTCTCTTAAAGACTTTAGGAGACTTGGGGTATAGGGCCTCTGCCAAGAAGGCCCAAATCTGCCGGACCCAGGTCACCTACCTGGGGTACAGAATCCAGGATGGAAAACGTTGGCTAACAGAAGCCCGCAAAGAGGCCATCCTTGACATCCCTCCTCCCAAGACCCCCCCAAAAACTGCGGGAATTCTTGGGAACGGCAGGTTTCTGTAGGCTATGGATCCCCGGGTTCGTGGAAATGGCAGCACCCCTGTACCCCCTCACCAAGACGGGGGCTACCTTTGACTGGGGGGAGAGCCAGGAGAAAGCCTTCATGGACATCAAGAAGGCTCTGCTCAGCTCCCCAGCTCTGGGGTTACCTGATCTGACTAAACCCTTTGACAAATTGACTTTGGGGCAGCCTTTGACTATCTATGCCCCCCCCCCGCTATGGAGGCGGTCATCAGGCAGCCACCGGGCCGCTGGCTCACCAATGCCAGGATGACCCATTACCAGACTCTGTTGCTGGACAAGGACCAAATTCACTTCGGGGCTCCAGTGACCCTAAACCCCTTCCCAACCCCGACCTTGTCTGGTTCACGGACGAAAGCAGCTTTGTACATCAAGGGGGGGAGGGAGCGCGCTGTGGAGGATGGAGCGGGGGCGGGGCGGAAGCGCGCCGACACGGAGGAAGGAGCGGTGGGAGCCGAACGGCCCGAGGCCGGTAGCCGAGGGGAAAGCCGGCGCGGGAGTGCCAGCAGCCTCTGGTTTCTTCCGTGACTGGGTCCCACCTCTGTTAACTCAGGCTCTGAAGCTGGCGGAAGGTAAGAGACTTACTATCTACACAGACAGCCGTTATGCCTTTGCCACAGCATCATACATTGCCCAGGGCATCAGAGAGGCGACAACCCAGTCACCCGGGGAAACCGGAGGGCAGACCGGGCTGCCCGGGATGCTTCCCTGGCCATGGGAAACAGCAGTCACCTCCTTCAAGCAGCTGTAGTCTGATTAGCAGCCTACACAAACTCACTCATTTGAGCTCCAGGAAAATGCAAGAACTATTAGCCCGGGAAGAAAATACCCGCCACCTGTTGGAAATGAAAGAAACACTAAAACAATTGACTGAGCGATGTGATGCCTGCGCCCACGTAAATGCGACCAGGCTAAAGCTACCCATGGGGACCCGAGCACGGGGGCACCGGCCTGGGGTGCACTGGGAAATAGATTTCACAGACCTCCTGGTTTTTGTTGACACCTTCTCTGGATGGACTGAAGCCTACCCCACCAAGCACGAGACGACAAAGGTGGTCACCAAGAAACTTCTTGAAGAAATCTTCCCCCGTTACGGAATGCCACAGGTATTGGGGACAGACAACGGGCCTGCCTTTGTTTCTCAGGTAAGTCAGTCTGTGGCTACCTTGTTGGGGATTAATTGGAAATTGCATTGTGCTTACTGACCCCAAAGCTCAGGACAGGTAGAGTAAATGAAAAGAACCATTGAGGAGACTCTAACTAAATTATCGCTTGCAGCTGGCACAAAAGACTGGGTCCTCTTGCTCCCCCTTGCCCTCTATCGTGTCCGGAATACACCGGGCCCCCATGGCCTCACCCCTTTTGAGATTTTACATGGAACCACCATTCCCTTTGTTCAGTTCTTTGACCAAGATATTTCTGACTATGCCAATTCCTCCTCTCTTCAAGCTCACCTGCAGGCACTCCAGCTGGTCCAGCAGGAAATCTGGAAGCCCCTGGCCCAAGCCTACCAAGACCAGAGGAGACGCCCTATCGTCCCCCACTCCTATCACGTGGGAGACAGCGTTTGGGTCCGACGCCACCAGGCTAAGAACATTGAACCCCGCTGGAAGGGACCATACACGGTCCTGTTGACCACCCCTACTACTCTCAAGGTGGACGGGATTGCTGCTTGGATACACGCCTCGCATGTGAAAGCTGCCTCCCCTGAGGATTCAGACCCAGGATGAAAGGCCCAACGCACTCAAAATCTTCTAAAGATAAGACTCTCCCGAGTTGTTTGATTGCCTTCTTATGCTTCATGCTTACCTTTCCCCTTATTGAGGGAAGTCCTCACCGAGTATTCAATATTACTTGGGTGATAACCAATCTGGGGACGGGACAGACTGCAAACCTGAGTTCCCAACTTGGGGCTCTGACAGACACCTTCCCCACCCTATATTTTGATCTATGTGATCTGGTGGGGGAAGATTGGGACCCCTGATCATTATACTTTTGGTTCTGATGTTTGGGCCATACATCTTAAACAGACTGACCCAGTTCATAAAAGAAAGGTTACAATCCCTGGTCTTAACCCAACAGTACCAGCAGCTAAAGCAAAGGGATTTCGAGATAGCAGAAACCCTTGAATGAAAGATTCCATTCATTTACAAGAGCAATGGGGGAATGGAAGACCCTGGCCCAGTCTAAACAGGCAGCTGAGGCTTATGGAAAATTCCGTTTCCCCCACAGCTGAATAGTCACTGCTATCAGAAGGGAGCTCTGCCCAGGGACACAGGCTGGGTGTCTGCTGCGACCAGATGGCCAGCCCAGCAAGATTGGGCAAGCACAGAGACCTATTGTTCTTCAGATAGGGCCAAGGCCGAGACTTGAGTTCCAAGAAAAACCTCAAAACCTCATTTGCCCTCATTCTGAGCCCTAGCCTCATTTAAATTACCCATCAGGGTGCTGTTACTAGGCTTCCCGCTTCTGTACTGCGCTTTTTGCTATAAAAGAACCCCAGAGTCCATCAGCTCGGGGCTCTCAGTTCCCGAGACTGAGACGCCCCGGGTACCCGTGTATAATCAATAAAGCCTCTTTCTGTTGCATCCAAGCTCATGGTCTCGTTGTTCCTTGGGTTTGGGTCTCCATTCCGTGAAAGTATCCCTCTTGGGGTCTTTCATCACAATTAATGTAGTATCGTTAGTTTTCATGAACATAAGCATTAAGAGTCTCAAACAGTTTGGTATCATTTGTTTTCACCAAGTTAAGCATGCTGTTTCTCAAACACTATTGTATCGATAGTGTTCATGAAGTTAAGCAAGTAGTTTCACAACCAGTGTTATATCGTTAGTTTTCATGAAGTTAAGCAGGTAGTTACGCAAACAGTGTTGTATCATTATTTTTCATGGAGTTAAGCGCGTAGTTTCACAAACAATGTTGTATCGTTAGTTTTCATGAACATAAGCATGTAGCATCTCAAACAGTTTGGTATTGTTAGTTTTCTTCATGTTAAGCATGTTGTTTCTCAAACAGTATTGTATCGATAGTTTTCATGAAGTTAAGCAAGTAGTTTCACAACCAGTGTTATATCATTAGTTTTCATGAAATTAAGCATGTAGTTTCTCACACAGTGTTGTATCGGTAGTTTTCATGAAGTTAAGCAAGTACTTACACAAACAGTGTTGTATCGTTAGTTTTCATGGAGTTAAGCGCAGGTTTCACGAAAAATGTTGTATTGTTAGTTTTCATGAACATAAGCATGTAGAGTCTCAAACAGTTTTGTATCGTAAGTTTTCATGAAATTAAGCATGTAGTTTCTCAAACAGTGTTGTATGTATAGTTTTCATGAAATTAAGCATGTAGATTCTCACACAGGATTGTATCGGTAGTTTTCAAGAAGTTAAGCAAGTAGATACACAAACAGTGTTGTATCGTTAGTTGTCATGGATTTAAGCGTGTAGTTAAACAAACAATGTTGTATCGTTAGTTTTCATGAACATAAGCATGTACAGTCTCAAACAGTTTGGTATCGTTAGTTTTCATCAAGTTAAGCATGTTGTTTCTCAAGCACTATTGTATCGATAGTATTCATGAAGTTAAGCAAGTAGGTTCTCACAACCATTGTTATATCGTTAGTTTTCATGACGTTAAGCAAATAGTTTCTCACAACCAGTATTATATCGTTAGTTTTCATGGAGTTAAGCAGGTAGTTACACAACAGTGTTGTATCATTAGTTTTCATGGAGTTAAGTGTATAGTTTCACAAACAATGTTGTATCGTTAGTTTTCATGAACATAAGCATGTAGAGTCTCAAAAAGTTTGGTACCATAAGTTTTCATGAAGTTAAACATGTAGTTTCTCACACAGTGTTGTATCGTTAGTTTCATGAAATTAAGCATGAGGTTTCTCACACAGTGTTGTATGTGTATTTTTCATGAAGTTAAGCAAGTAGATACAAAAAAAGGTTGTATCGTTATTTTTCATGAATATAAACATGTAGAGTCTCAAACAGTTTGGTATCGTTAGTTTTGACCAAGTTAAGCATGTTGTTTCTCAAACAGTATTGTATCAATAGTTTTCATGGAGTTAATCAAGCAGATTCTCAAACAGTGTTGTATCATTAGTTTTCATGAAGTTTAGCTTGTAGTTTCTCACACAGTGTTGTATTGTGAATTATCATGAAGTTAAGCGTGTAGTTTCACGAACAATGTTATGTCGTTAGTTTTCATGAACATAAGCATGAAGAGTCTCAAACAGTTTGGTAACGTTAGTTTTCATCAAGTTAAGCATGTTGATTCTCAAACAGTGTTGTATCGATAGTGTTCATGAAGTTAAGCAAGTAGTTTCACAACCAGTGTTATATCGTTAGTTTTCATGAAATTAAGCATGTAGTTTCTCACACAGTGTTGTATCGGTAGTTTTCATGAAGTTAAGCAAGTAGTTACACAAACTGTGTTGTATCGTTAATTTTCATGGAGTTAAGCGCGGAGTTTCACAAACAATGTTGTATCGTTAGTTTTCATGAACATAAACATGTAGAGTCTCAAACAGTTTGGTATCGTTAGTTTTCATCAAGTTAAGCATGGTGTTACTCAAACAGTATTGTATCTATAGTTTTCATGAAGTCAAGCAAGTAGTTATACAACCAGTGTTATATCGTTAGTTTTCATGAAATTAAGCATGTAGTTTCTCACACAGTGTTGTATTCGTAGTTTTCATGAAGTTAAGCAAATAGTTACACAAACAGTGTTGTATTGTTAGTTTTCATGGAGTTAAGCGTGTAGTTTCACAAACAATGTTGTATCCTTGGTTTACATGAACATAAGCATGTAGAGTCTCAAAAAGTTTGGTATCGTAAGTTTTCATGAAATTAAGCATGTAGTTTCTCACACAGTGTTGTATAGTTACTTTTCATGAAATTAAGCATGTGGTTTCTCACACAGTGTTGTATGTATAGTGTTCATGAAATTAAGCATGTAGTTTCTCACACAGGGTTGTATCGGTATTTTTCATGAAGTCAAGCAAGTAGATACACAAACAGTGTTGTATCTTTAGTTTTCATGGAGTTAACCGTGTAGTTTCACAAAAATGTTGTAAGGTTAGTTTTCATGAACATATGCATGTAGAGTCTCATACAGTTTGGTATCGTTAGTTTTCATCAAGTTAAGCATGTTGTTTCTCAAACTCTATTGTATCGATAGTTTTCATGAAGTTAATCAAGTAGTTTCACAACCAGTTTTATATCGTTAATTTTCATGAAGTTAAGCAGGTAGTTATACAAACAGTGTAGTATCATTAGTTTTCATTGAGTTAAGCGCCTAGTTTCACAAACAATGTTGTATCGTTAGTTTTCATGAACATAAGCATGTAGAGTCTCAAAAAGTTTGGTATCGTAAGTTTTCATGAAATTAAGCATGTAGTTTCTCACACAGTGTTGTTTCGTTAGTATTCATGAAATTAAGCATGTAGTTTCTCACACAGTGTTGTATGTGTATTTTTCATGAATATAAGCATGTAGAGTCAAACAGTTTTGTATCGTAAGTTTTCATGAAATGAAGACTGCAGTTTCTCACACAGAGTTGTATCGTTAGTTTTCATGAAATTAAGCATGTCGTTTCTCACACAGGGTTGTATCTATTGTTTCATGAAGTTAAGCAAGTAGTTACACAAACAGTGTTGTATCGTTAGTTTCCATGGAGTTAAGCGCGCAGTTCCACAAACAATGTAGTATCGTTATTTTTCATGAACATAAGCATTTAGAGTCTCAAACAGTTTGGTATCATTTGTTTTCCTCAAGTTAAGCATGTTGTTTCTCAAACACTATTGTATTGATAGTGTTAATGAAGTTAAGCAAGTAGTTTCACAATCAGTGTTATATCGTAAGTTTTCATGAAATTAAGCATGTAGTTTCTCCCCAGTGTTGTATCGTTAGTTTTCTTGAAATTTAGCATGTAGTTTCTCACACAGTGTTGTATGTGTATTTTTCATGAAGTTAAGCAAGTAGTTACACGAACAATGTTGTATCGTTAGTTTTCCTGAACATAAGCATGTAGAGTCACTAACAGTTTGGTATCGTTACTTTTGACCAAATTAAACATGTTGTTTCTCAAACAGTATTGTATCGATAGTTTTCATGATGTTAAGCAAGCAGATTCTCAAACAGTGTTGTATCGTTAGTTTTCATGAAGTTTAGCTTGTAGTTTCTCACATAGTGTTGTATCGTTAGTTTTCATGAAATTAAGCATGTAGTTTCTCACACAGTGTGGTATGATTAGTTTTCATGATATTAACCATGTAGTTTCTCACACAGGGTTGTATAGGTAGTTTTCATGAAGTTAAGCAAGTAGCTACAAAAACTGTGTTGTATCGTTAGTTTTCATGGTGTTAAGCGCAGAGTTTCACAAACAATGTTGTATCGTTAGTTTTCATGAACATAAGCCTTTAGAGCCTCAAACAGTTTGGTATCATTTGTTTTCATCAAGTTCACCATGTTGTTTCTCAATCACTAATGTTTCGATAGTTTTCAAGAAGTTAAGCAAGTAGTTTCACAAGCAGTGTCATATGGTTAGTTTTCATGAAGTTAAGCATGTAGTTACACAAACAGTGTTGTATCATTAGTTTTAATGGAGTTAAGCGCGTAGATTCACAAACAATGTTATATCGTTAGTTTTCGTGAACATAAGCATGTAGAGTCTCAAACAGTTTGGTATCGTTAGTTTTCATCAAGTTAAGCATGTTGTTTCTCAAACTGTATTGTATCGATATTTTTCATGAAGTTAAGCAAGTAGTTTCACAACCAGTGTTATATCGTTAGTTTTCATGAAATTAAGCATGTAGTTTCTCACACAGTGTTGTATCGGTAGTTTTCATAAAGTTAAGCCAGTAGTTACACAAACAGTGTTGTATGTGTAGTTTTCATGAAATTAAGCATGTAGTTTCTCACACAGGGTTGTATGAGTAGTTTTCATGAAGTTAAGCACGAAGTTACACAAACAGTGTTGTATCGTTAATTTTCATGCAGTTAAGCGTGTAGTTTCACAAACAATGGTGTATCGTTAGTTTTCATGAACATAAGCATGTAGTGTCTCAAACAGTTTGGTATCGTTAGTTTTCATCAAGTTAAGCATGTTGTTTCTCAAACACTATTGTATCGATAGTTTCCATGAAGTTAAGCAAGTAGTTTCACAACCAGAGTTATATCGTTAGTTTTCATGAAGTTAAGCAGGTAATTTCACGAACAGTGTTGTATCATTAGTTTTCATGGAGTTAATCGCGTAGTTTCACAAACAATGTTGTATAGTAAGTTTTCATGAACATAATCATGTAGAGTTTCAAAAAGTTTGGTATCGTAAGTTTTCATGAAATTAAGCATGTAGTTTCTCACACAGTGTTGTTTGTGTAACTTTCATGAAGTTAAGCAAGGACTTACACAAACAATGTTGTATCGTTAGTTTTCATGATCATAAACATGTAGAGTATCAAACAGTTTGGTATCGTTAATTTTGACCAAGTTAAGTATGTTGTTTCTCAAACAGTATTGTATCGATAGTTTTCATGAAGTTAAGCAAGCAGATTCTCAAACAGTGTTGTATCGTTCGTTTTCATGAAGTTTAGCTTGTAGTTTCTCACACAGTGTTGTATTGTGAATTTTCATGTAGGTAAGCGCGGAGTTTTACAATGTTGTATCGTTAGTTTTCATGAACGTAAGCATGTAGAGTCTCAAACAGTTTGGTATCGTAAGTTTTCATGAAATTAAGCATGTAGTTTCTCACACAGTGTTTTATCATTAGATTTCATGAACTTAAGCATGTAGTTTCTCACACAGTTTTGTACGTGTAGTTTTCATGAAATTAAGCATGTAGTTTCTCACACAGGGTTGTATCAGTAGATTTCATGAAGTTAAGCAAGTAGTTACACAAACAGTTTTGTATCGTTCATGTTCATAGAGTTAAGCGTGTAGTTTCATAAAAAATGTTGTATCGTTAGTTTTCATGAACATAAGCATGTAGAGTCTCAAACAGTTTGTTATCGTTAGATTTCATCAAGTTAAGCATGTTGTTTCTCAAACACTGTTGTATCGATAGTTTTCATGAAGTTAAGCAAGTAGTTTCACAACCAGTGTTATATCGTTAGTTTTCTTGAAGTTAAGCAGGTAGTTACACAAACAGTGTTGTATCATTAGTTTTCATGGAGTTATGCGTGTAGTTTCACAAACAATGTTGTATCATTAATTTCATGAACATAAGCATGTACAGTCTCAAAACGTTTGGTATCGTAAGTTTTCATGAAATTAAGCATGTAGTTTCTCACACAGTGTTGTACCATTAGTTTTCATGAAATTAAGCATGTAGTTTCTCACACAGTGTTGTATGTGTATTTTTCATGAAGTTAAGCAAGTAATTACACAAACAATGTTGTATCGTTAGTTTTCCTGAACATAAGCATGTAGAGTCTCAAACAGTTTGGTATCGTTAGTTTTGACCAAGCTAAGCATGTTGTTTCTAAAACAGTATTGTGTCGATAGTTTTCATGAAGTTAAGCAAGCAGATTCTCAAACAGTGTTGTATCGTTAGTTTTCATGAAGTTTAGCTTGTAGTTTCTCACACAGTGTTGTATCGTTAGTTTTCATGAAATTAAGCATGTAGTTTCTCACACAGTGTGGTATCGATTAGTTTTCATGATATTAAGCATGTAGTTTCTCACACAGTTTTGTACGTGTAGTTTTCATGAAATTAAGCATGTAGTTTCTCACACAGGGTTGTATCAGTAGATTTCATGAAGTTAAGCAAGTAGTTACACAAACAGTGTTGTATCGTTCATGTTCATAGAGTTAAGCGTGTAGTTTCATAAACAATGTTGTATCGTTAGTTTTCATGAACATAAGCATGTAGAGTCTCAAACAGTTTGTTATCGTTAGATTTCATCAAGTTAAGCATGTTGTTTCTCAAACACTGTTGTATCGATAGTTTTCATGAAGTTAAGCAAGTAGTTTCACAACCAGTGTTATATCGTTAGTTTTCTTGAAGTTAAGCAGGTAGTTACACAAACAGTGTTGTATCATTAGTTTTCATGGAGTTATGCGCGTAGTTTCACAAACAATGTTGTATCATTAATTTCATGAACATAAGCATGTACAGTCTCAAAACGTTTGGTATCGTAAGTTTTCATGAAATTAAGCATGTAGTTTCTCACACAGTGTTGTACCATTAGTTTTCATGAAATTAAGCATGTAGTTTCTCACACAGTGTTGTATGTGTATTTTTCATGAAATTAAGCAAGTAATTACACAAACAATGTTGTATCGTTAGTTTTCCTGAACATAAGCATGTAGAGTCTCAAACAGTTTGGTATCGTTAGTTTTGACCAAGCTAAGCATGTTGTTTCTAAAACAGTATTGTGTCGATAGTTTTCATGAAGTTAAGCAAGCAGATTCTCAAACAGTGTTGTATCGTTATTTTTCATGAAGTTTAGCTTGTAGTTTCTCACACAGTGTTGTATCGTTAGTTTTCATGAAATTAAGCATGTAGTTTCTCACACAGTGTGGTATGATTAGTTTTCATGATATTAAGCATGTAGTTTCTCACTCAGGGTTGTATCGGTAGTTTTCATGAAGTTAAGCAAGTAGTTACACAAACTGTGTTGTATCATTAGCTTTCATGGTGTTTAGTGCGGAGTTTCACAAACAATGTTGTATCGTTAGTTTTCATGAACATAAGCCTTTAGAGCCTCAAACAGTTTGGTATCATTTGTTTTATCAAGTTCACCATGTTGTTTCTCAATCACTAATATATCGATAGTTTTCAAGAAGTTAGGCAAGTAGTTTCACAAGCAGTGTCATATCATTAGTTTTCCTGAAGTTAAGCAGATAGTTACACAAACAGTGTTGTATCATTAGTTTTCATGGAGTTAAGCTCGTAGTTTCACAAACAATGTTGTATCGTTAGTTTTCGTGAACATAAGCATGTAGAGTCTCAAACAGTTTGGTATCGTTAGTTTTCATCAAGTTAAGGATGTTGTTTCTCAAACAGTATTGTGTCGATAGTTTTCATGAAGTCAAGCAAGTAGTTTCACAACCAGTGTTATATCGTTAGTTTTCATGAAATTAAGCATGTAGTTTCTCACACAGTGTTGTATCGTTATTTTTCATGAAATTAAGCATGTATTTTCTCACACAGTGTTGTATGTGTAGTTTTCATGAAATTAAGCATGTAGTTTCTCACACAGGGTTGTATGGGTAGTTTTCATGAAGTTAAGCACGAAGTTACACAAACAGTGTTGTATCGTTAGTTTTCATGCTGTTGAGCGTGTAGTTTTACAAACAATGTTGTATCGTTAGTTTTCATGAACATAAGCATGTAGAGTCTCAAACAGTTTGATATCGTTAGTTTTCATCAAGTTAAGCATGTTGTTTCTCAAACACTATTGTATCGATAGTTTCCATGAAGTTAAGCAAGTAGTTTCACAACCAGAGTTATATCGTTAGTTTTCATGAAGTTAAGCAGGTAATTTCACGAACAGTGTTGTATCATTAGTTTTCATGGAGTTAATCGCGTAGATTCACAAACAATGTTGTATCGTAAGTTTTCATGAACATAATCATGTAGAGTTTCAAAAAGTTTGGTATCGTAAGTTTTCATGAAATTAAGCATGTAGTTTCTCACACAGTGTTGTTTGTGTAATTTTCATGAAGTTAAGCAAGGATTTACACAAACAATGTTGTATCGTTAGTTTTCATGATCATAAACATGTAGAGTATCAAACAGTTTGGTATTGTTAATTTTGACCAAGTTAAGTATGTTGTTTCTCAAACAGTATTGTATCGATAGTTTTCATGAAGTTAAGCAAGCAGATCCTCAAACAGTGTTGTATCGTTCGTTTTCATGAAGTTTAGCTTGTAGTTTCTCACACAGTGTTGTATTGTGAATTTTCATGTAGGTAAGCGCGGAGTTTTACAATGTTGTATCGTTAGTTTTCATGAACGTAAGCATGTAGAGTCTCAAAGAGTTTGGTATCGTAAGTTTTCATGAAATTAAGCATGTAGTTTCTCACACAGTGTTTTATCATTAGATTTCATGAACTTAAGCATGTAGTTTCTCACACAGTTTTGTACGTGTAGTTTTCATGAAATTAAGCATGTAGTTTCTCACACAGGGTTGTATCAGTAGATTTCATGAAGTTAAGCAAGTAGTTACACAAACAGTGTTGTATCGTTCATGTTCATAGAGTTAAGCGTGTAGTTTCATAAAAAATGTTGTATCGTTAGTTTTCATGAACATAAGCATGTAGAGTCTCAGTTTGTTATCGTTAGATTTCATCAAGTTAAGCATGTTGTTTCTCAAACACTGTTGTATCGATAGTTTTCATGAAGTTAAGCAAGTAGTTTCACAACCAGTGTTATATCGTTAGTTTTCTTGAAGTTAAGCAGGTAGTTACACAAACAGTGTTGTATCATTAGTTTTCATGGAGTTATGCGCGTAGTTTCACAAACAATGTTGTATCATTAATTTCATGAACATAAGCATGTACAGTCTCAAAACGTTTGGTATCGTAAGTTTTCATGAAATTAAGCATGTAGTTTCTCACACAGTGTTGTACCATTAGTTTTCATGAAATTAAGCATGTAGTTTCTCACACAGTGTTGTATGTGTATTTTTCATGAAGTTAAGCAAGTAATTACACAAACAATGTTGTATCGTTAGTTTTCCTGAACATAAGCATGTAGAGTCTCAAACAGTTTGGTATCGTTAGTTTTGACCAAGCTAAGCATGTTGTTTCTAAAACAGTATTGTGTCGATAGTTTTCATGAAGTTAAGCAAGCAGATTCTCAAACAGTGTTGTATCGTTAGTTTTCATGAAGTTTAGCTTGTAGTTTCTCACACAGTGTTGTATCGTTAGTTTTCATGAAATTAAGCATGTAGTTTCTCACACAGTGTGGTATGATTAGTTTTCATGATATTAAGCATGTAGTTTCTCACTCAGGGTTGTATCGGTAGTTTTCATGAAGTTAAGCAAGTAGTTACACAAACTGTGTTGTATCATTAGCTTTCATGGTGTTTAGTGCGGAGTTTCACAAACAATGTTGTATCGTTAGTTTTCATGAACATAAGCCTTTAGAGCCTCAAACAGTTTGGTATCATTTGTTTTATCAAGTTCACCATGTTGTTTCTCAATCACTAATATATCGATAGTTTTCAAGAAGTTAAGCAAGTAGTTTCACAAGCAGTGTCATATCATTAGTTTTCCTGAAGTTAAGCAGATAGTTACACAAACAGTGTTGTATCATTAGTTTTCATGGAGTTAAGCTCGTAGTTTCACAAACAATGTTGTATCGTTAGTTTTCGTGAACATAAGCATGTAGAGTCTCAAACAGTTTGGTATCGTTAGTTTTCATCAAGTTAAGGATGTTGTTTCTCAAACAGTATTGTGTCGATAGTTTTCATGAAGTCAAGCAAGTAGTTTCACAACCAGTGTTATATCGTTAGTTTTCATGAAATTAAGCATGTAGTTTCTCACACAGTGTTGTATCGGTAGTTTTCATGGAATTAAGCGCAGAGTGTCACAAACAATGTATTATCGTTAGTTTTCATGAACATAAGCATGTAGAGTCTCAAACAGTTTGGTATCGTAAGTTTTCATGAAATAAAGAATGTAGTTTCTCACACAGTGTTGTATCGTTATTTTTCATGAAATTAAGCATGTATTTTCTCACACAGTGTTGTATGTGTAGTTTTCATGAAATTAAGCATGTAGTTTCTCACACAGGGTTGTATGGGTAGTTTTCATGAAGTTAAGCACGAAGTTACACAAACAGTGTTGTATCGTTAGTTTTCATGCTGTTGAGCGTGTAGTTTTACAAACAATGTTGTATCGTTAGTTTTCATGAACATAAGCATGTAGAGTCTCAAACAGTTTGATATCGTTAGTTTTCATCAAGTTAAGCATGTTGTTTCTCAAACAGTATTGTATACATAGTTTTCATGAAGTTAAGCAAGTAGTTTCACAACCAGAGTTATATCGTTAATTTTCATGAAGTTAAGCAGGTAATTACACGAACAGTGTTGTATCATTAGTTTTCATGGAGTTAATCGCGTAGATTCACAAACAATGTTGTATCGTAAGTTTTCATGAACATAATCATGTAGAGTTTCAAAAAGTTTGGTATCGTAAGTTTTCATGAAATTAAGCATGTAGTTTCTCACACAGTGTTGTATTGTGAATTTTCATAAAGGTAAGGGCGGAGTTTCACAAACAATGTTGTATAGTTTGTTTTCATGAACATAAGCATGTAGAGTCTCAAACAGTTTGGTATCGTAAGTTTTAATGAAATTAAGCCTGTAGTTTCTCACACAGTGTTGTATCGTTAGATTTCATGAAATTAAGCATGTAGTTTCTCACACAGTGTTGTACGTGTAGTTTTCATGAAATTAAGCATGTAGTTTCTCACATAGGGTTGTATCAGTAGATTTCATGAAGTTAAGCAAGTAGTTACACAAACAGTGTTGTATCATTCATGTTCATAGAGTTAAGCGTGTAGTTTCATAAAAAATGTTGTATCGTTAGTTTTCATGAACATAAGCATGTAGAGTCTCAGTTTGTTATCGTTAGATTTCATCAAGTTAAGCATGTTGTTTCTCAAACACTGTTGTATCGATAGTTTTCATGAAGTTAAGCAAGTAGTTTCACAACCAGTGTTATATCGTTAGTTTTCTTGAAGTTAAGCAGGTAGTTACACAAACAGTGTTGTATCATTAGTTTTCATGGAGTTATGCGCGTAGTTTCACAAACAATGTTGTATCATTAATTTCATGAACATAAGCATGTACAGTCTCAAAACGTTTGGTATCGTAAGTTTTCATGAAATTAAGCATGTAGTTTCTCACACAGTGTTGTACCATTAGTTTTCATGAAATTAAGCATGTAGTTTCTCACACAGTGTTGTATGTGTATTTTTCATGAAGTTAAGCAAGTAATTACACAAACAATGTTGTATCGTTAGTTTTCCTGAACATAAGCATGTAGAGTCTCAAACAGTTTGGTATCGTTAGTTTTGACCAAGCTAAGCATGTTGTTTCTAAAACAGTATTGTGTCGATAGTTTTCATGAAGTTAAGCAAGCAGATTCTCAAACAGTGTTGTATCGTTAGTTTTCATGAAGTTTAGCTTGTAGTTTCTCACACAGTGTTGTATCGTTAGTTTTCATGAAATTAAGCATGTAGTTTCTCACACAGTGTGGTATGATTAGTTTTCATGATATTAAGCATGTAGTTTCTCACTCAGGGTTGTATCGGTAGTTTTCATGAAGTTAAGCAAGTAGTTACACAAACTGTGTTGTATCATTAGCTTTCATGGTGTTTAGTGCGGAGTTTCACAAACAATGTTGTATCGTTAGTTTTCATGAACATAAGCCTTTAGAGCCTCAAACAGTTTGGTATCATTTGTTTTATCAAGTTCACCATGTTGTTTCTCAATCACTAATATATCGATAGTTTTCAAGAAGTTAAGCAAGTAGTTTCACAAGCAGTGTCATATCATTAGTTTTCCTGAAGTTAAGCAGATAGTTACACAAACAGTGTTGTATCATTAGTTTTCATGGAGTTAAGCTCGTAGTTTCACAAACAATGTTGTATCGTTAGTTTTCGTGAACATAAGCATGTAGAGTCTCAAACAGTTCGGTATCGTTAGTTTTCATCAAGTTAAGGATGTTGTTTCTCAAACAGTATTGTGTCGATAGTTTTCATGAAGTCAAGCAAGTAGTTTCACAACCAGTGTTATATCGTTAGTTTTCATGAAATTAAGCATGTAGTTTCTCACACAGTGTTGTATCGGTAGTTTTCATGGAATTAAGCGCAGAGTGTCACAAACAATGTATTATCGTTAGTTTTCATGAACATAAGCATGTAGAGTCTCAAACAGTTTGGTGTCGTAAGTTTTCATGAAATAAAGCATGTAGTTTCTCACACAGTGTTGTATCGTTATTTTTCATGAAATTAAGCATGTATTTTCTCACACAGTGTTGTATGTGTAGTTTTCATGAAATTAAGCATGTAGTTTCTCACACAGGGTTGTATGGGTAGTTTTCATGAAGTTAAGCACGAAGTTACACAAACAGTGTTGTATCGTTAGTTTTCATGCTGTTGAGCGTGTAGTTTTACAAACAATGTTGTATCGTTAGTTTTCATGAACATAAGCATGTAGAGTCTCAAACAGTTTGATATCGTTAGTTTTCATCAAGTTAAGCATGTTGTTTCTCAAACACTATTGTATCGATAGTTTCCATGAAGTTAAGCAAGTAGTTTCACAACCAGAGTTATATCGTTAGTTTTCATGAAGTTAAGCAGGTAATTACACGAACAGTGTTGTATCATTAGTTTTCATGGAGTTAATCGCGTAGATTCACAAACAATGTTGTATCGTAAGTTTTCATGAACATAATCATGTAGAGTTTCAAAAAGTTTGGTATCGTAAGTTTTCATGAAATTAAGCATGTAGTTTCTCACACAGTGTTGTTTGTGTAATTTTCATGAAGTTAAGCAAGGATTTACACAAACAATGTTGTATCGTTAGTTTTCATGATCATAAACATGTAGAGTATCAAACAGTTTGGTATTGTTAATTTTGACCAAGTTAAGTATGTTGTTTCTCAAACAGTATTGTATCGATTGTTTTCATGAAGTTAAGCAAGCAGATTCTCAAACAGTGTTGTATCGTTCGTTTTCATGAAGTTTAGCTTGTAGTTTCTCACACAGTGTTGTATTGTGAATTTTCATGTAGGTAAGCGCGGAGTTTTACAATGTTGTATCGTTAGTTTTCATGAACGTAAGCATGTAGAGTCTCAAAGAGTTTGGTATCGTAAGTTTTCATGAAATTAAGCATGTAGTTTCTCACACAGTGTTTTATCATTAGATTTCATGAACTTAAGCATGTAGTTTCTCACACAGTTTTGTACGTGTAGTTTTCATGAAATTAAGCATGTAGTTTCTCACACAGGGTTGTATCAGTAGATTTCATGAAGTTAAGCAAGTAGTTACACAAACAGTGTTGTATCGTTAATGTTCATAGAGTTAAGCGTGTAGTTTCATAAAATGTTGTATCGTTAGTTTTCATGAACATAAGCATGTAGAGTCTCAGTTTGTTATCGTTAGATTTCATCAAGTTAAGCATGTTGTTTCTCAAACACTGTTGTATCGATAGTTTTCATGAAGTTAAGCAAGTAGTTTCACAACCAGTGTTATATCGTTAGTTTTCTTGAAGTTAAGCAGGTAGTTACACAAACAGTGTTGTATCATTAGTTTTCATGGAGTTATGCGCGTAGTTTCACAAACAATGTTGTATCATTAATTTCATGAACATAAGCATGTACAGTCTCAAAACGTTTGGTATCGTAAGTTTTCATGAAATTAAGCATGTAGTTTCTCACACAGTGTTGTACCATTAGTTTTCATGAAATTAAGCATGTAGTTTCTCACACAGTGTTGTATGTGTATTTTTCATGAAGTTAAGCAAGTAATTACACAAACAATGTTGTATCGTTAGTTTTCCTGAACATAAGCATGTAGAGTCTCAAACAGTTTGGTATCGTTAGTTTTGACCAAGCTAAGCATGTTGTTTCTAAAACAGTATTGTGTCGATAGTTTTCATGAAGTTAAGCAAGCAGATTCTCAAACAGTGTTGTATCGTTAGTTTTCATGAAGTTTAGCTTGTAGTTTCTCACACAGTGTTGTATCGTTAGTTTTCATGAAATTAAGCATGTAGTTTCTCACACAGTGTGGTATGATTAGTTTTCATGATATTAAGCATGTAGTTTCTCACTCAGGGTTGTATCGGTAGTTTTCATGAAGTTAAGCAAGTAGTTACACAAACTGTGTTGTATCATTAGCTTTCATGGTGTTTAGTGCGGAGTTTCACAAACAATGTTGTATCGTTAGTTTTCATGAACATAAGCCTTTAGAGCCTCAAACAGTTTGGTATCATTTGTTTTATCAAGTTCACCATGTTGTTTCTCAATCACTAATATATCGATAGTTTTCAAGAAGTTAAGCAAGTAGTTTCACAAGCAGTGTCATATCATTAGTTTTCCTGAAGTTAAGCAGATAGTTACACAAACAGTGTTGTATCATTAGTTTTCATGGAGTTAAGCTCGTAGTTTCACAAACAATGTTGTATCGTTAGTTTTCGTGAACATAAGCATGTAGAGTCTCAAACAGTTTGGTATCGTTAGTTTTCATCAAGTTAAGGATGTTGTTTCTCAAACAGTATTGTGTCGATAGTTTTCATGAAGTCAAGCAAGTAGTTTCACAACCAGTGTTATATCGTTAGTTTTCATGAAATTAAGCATATAGTTTCTCACACAGTGTTGTATCGGTAGTTTTCATGGAGTTAAGCGCAGAGTGTCACAAACAATGTATTATCGTTAGTTTTCATGAACATAAGCATGTAGAGTCTCAAACAGTTTGGTATCGTAAGTTTTCATGAAATTAAGCATGTATTTTCTCACACAGTGTTGTATCGTTAGTTTTCATGAAATTAAGCATGTATTTTCTCACACAGTGTTGTATGTGTAGTTTTCATGAAATTAAGCATGTAGTTTCTCACACAGGGTTGTATGGGTAGTTTTCATGAAGTTAAGCACGAAGTTACACAAACAGTGTTGTATCGTTAGTTTTCATGCTGTTGAGCGTGTAGTTTTACAAACAATGTTGTATCGTTAGTTTTCATGAACATAAGCATGTAGAGTCTCAAACAGTTTGATATCGTTAGTTTTCATCAAGTTAAGCATGTTGTTTCTCAAACACTATTGTATCGATAGTTTTCATGAAGTTGAGCAAGTAGTTTCACAACCAGAATTATATCGTTAGTTTTCATGAAGTTTAGCAGGTAATTACACGAACAGTGTTGTATCATTAGTTTTCATGGAGTTATCGCGTAGTTTCACAAACAATGTTGTATCGTTAGTTTTCATGAACATAAGCATGTAGAGTTTCAAAAAGTTTGGTATCGTAAGTTTTCATGAAATTAAGCATGTTGTTTCTCACAGTGTTGTATCGTTAGTTTTCATGAAATTTAGCATGTAGTTTCTCACACAGTGTTGTATGTGTAATTTTTATGAAGTTAAGCAAGGAGTTACACAAACAATGTTGTATCGTTAGTTTTCATGAACATAAACATGTAGAGTATCAAACAGTTTTGTATCGTTAGTTTTGACCAAGTTAAGCATGCTGTTTCTGAAACAGTATTGTATCGATAGTTTTCATGAAGTTAAGCAAGCAGATTCTCAAACAGTGTTGTATCGTTCGTTTTCATGAAGTTTTGCTTGTAGTTTCTCACACAGTGTTGTATTGTGAATTTTCATGAAGGTAAGGGCGGAGTTTCACAAACAATGTTGTATAGTTTGTTTTCATGAACATAAGCATGTAGAGTCTCAAACAGTTTGGTATCGTAAGTTTTCATGAAATTAAGCCTGTAGTTTCTCACACAGTGTTGTATCGTTAGATTTCATGAAATTAAGCATGTAGATTCTCACACAGTGTTGTACGTGTAGTTTTCATGAAATTAAGCATGTAGTTTCTCACATAGGGTTGTATCAGTAGATTTCATGAAGTTAAGCAAGTAGTTACACAAACAGTGTTGTATCTTTATTGTTCATAGAGTTAAGCGTGTAGTTTCATAAAAAATGTTGTATCGTTAGTTTTCATGAACATTAGCATGTAGAGTCTCAAACAGTTTGGTATCCTTAGATTTCATCAGGTTCAGCATGTTGTTTCTCAAACACTGTTGTATCGATAGTTTTCATGAAGTTTTCAAGTATTTTCACAACCAGTGTTATATCGTTAGTTTTCATGAAGTTAAGCAGGTAGTTACACAAACAGTGTTATATCATTAGTTTTCATGGAGTTATGCGTGTAGTTTCACAAACAATGTTGTATCGTTAGTTTTCATGAACATTAGCATGTAGAGTCTCAAAAAGTTTGGTATCGTAAGTTTTCATAAAATTAAGCATGTAGTTTCTCACATAGTGTTGTACCATTAGTTTTCATGAAATTAAGCATGTAGTTTCTCACACAGTGTTGTATGTGTATTTTTCATGAAGTTAAGCAAGTAATTAGACAAACAATGTTGTATCGTTAGTTTTCCTGAACATAAGCATGTAGAGTCTCAAACAGTTTGGTATCGTTAGTTTTGACCAAGTTAAGCATGTTGTTTCTAAAACAGTATTGTGTCGATAGTTTTCATGAAGTTAAGCAAGCCGATTCTCAAACAGTGTTGTACCGTTAGTTTTCATCTAGTTTAGCTTGTAGTTTCTCACACAATGTTGTATTGGGAATTTTCATGAAGTTAAGCGTGTAGTTTCACAAACAATGTTGTATCGTTAGTTTTCATGAACATAAGCATGTAGAGTCTCAAAAAGTTTGGTATCGTTAGTTTTCCTGAAATCAAGCATGTAGTTTCTCACACAGTGTTGTATAGTTAGTTTTCATGAAATTAAGAATGTAGTTTCAAAACCAGTGTTATATCGTTAGTTTTCACGAAAATAAACATGTAGTTTCTCATACTGTGTTGTATCAGCAGTTTTCATGAATTAAGCAAGTAGTTACACAAACAGTGTTGTATCGTTAGTTTTCATGGAGTTCAGTGCGGAGATTCAAAAACAATGTTGTATCGTTAGTTTTCATGAACATAAGCATGTAGAGTCTCAAACAGTTTTGTATCGTAAGTTTTCTTGAAGTTAAGCAGGTAGTTACACAAACAGTGTTGTATCATTAGTTTTCATGGAGTTATGCGCGTAGTTTCACAAACAATGTTGTATCATTAATTTCATGAACATAAGCATGTACAGTCTCAAAACGTTTGGTATCGTAAGTTTTCATGAAATTAAGCATGTAGTTTCTCACACAGTGTTGTACCATTAGTTTTCATGAAATTAAGCATGTAGTTTCTCACACAGTGTTGTATGTGTATTTTTCATGAAGTTAAGCAAGTAATTACACAAACAATGTTGTATCGTTAGTTTTCCTGAACATAAGCATGTAGAGTCTCAAACAGTTTGGTATCGTTAGTTTTGACCAAGCTAAGCATGTTGTTTCTAAAACAGTATTGTGTCGATAGTTTTCATGAAGTTAAGCAAGCAGATTCTCAAACAGTGTTGTATCGTTATTTTTCATGAAGTTTAGCTTGTAGTTTCTCACACAGTGTTGTATCGTTAGTTTTCATGAAATTAAGCATGTAGTTTCTCACACAGTGTGGTATGATTAGTTTTCATGATATTAAGCATGTAGTTTCTCACTCAGGGTTGTATCGGTAGTTTTCATGAAGTTAAGCAAGTAGTTACACAAACTGTGTTGTATCATTAGCTTTCATGGTGTTTAGTGCGGAGTTTCACAAACAATGTTGTATCGTTAGTTTTCATGAACATAAGCCTTTAGAGCCTCAAACAGTTTGGTATCATTTGTTTTATCAAGTTCACCATGTTGTTTCTCAATCACTAATATATCGATAGTTTTCAAGAAGTTAAGCAAGTAGTTTCACAAGCAGTGTCATATCATTAGTTTTCCTGAAGTTAAGCAGATAGTTACACAAACAGTGTTGTATCATTAGTTTTCATGGAGTTAAACTCGTAGTTTCACAAACAATGTTGTATCGTTAGTTTTCGTGAACATAAGCATGTAGAGTCTCAAACAGTTTGGTATCGTTAGTTTTCATCAAGTTAAGGATGTTGTTTCTCAAACAGTATTGTGTCGATAGTTTTCATGAAGTCAAGCAAGTAGTTTCACAACCAGTGTTATATCGTTAGTTTTCATGAAATTAAGCATGTAGTTTCTCACACAGTGTTGTATCGGTAGTTTTCATGGAATTAAGCGCAGAGTGTCACAAACAATGTATTATCGTTAGTTTTCATGAACATAAGCATGTAGAGTCTCAAACAGTTTGGTGTCGTAAGTTTTCATGAAATAAAGCATGTAGTTTCTCACACAGTGTTGTATCGTTATTTTTCATGAAATTAAGCATGTATTTTCTCACACAGTGTTGTATGTGTAGTTTTCATGAAATTAAGCATGTAGTTTCTCACACAGGGTTGTATGGGTAGTTTTCATGAAGTTAAGCACGAAGTTACACAAACAGTGTTGTATCGTTAGTTTTCATGCTGTTGAGCGTGTAGTTTTACAAACAATGTTGTATCGTTAGTTTTCATGAACATAAGCATGTAGAGTCTCAAACAGTTTGATATCGTTAGTTTTCATCAAGTTAAGCATGTTGTTTCTCAAACACTATTGTATCGATAGTTTCCATGAAGTTAAGCAAGTAGTTTCACAACCAGAGTTATATCGTTAGTTTTCATGAAGTTAAGCAGGTAATTACACGAACAGTGTTGTATCATTAGTTTTCATGGAGTTAATCGCGTAGATTCACAAACAATGTTGTATCGTAAGTTTTCATGAACATAATCATGTAGAGTTTCAAAAAGTTTGGTATCGTAAGTTTTCATGAAATTAAGCATGTAGTTTCTCACACAGTGTTGTTTGTGTAATTTTCATGAAGTTAAGCAAGGATTTACACAAACAATGTTGTATCGTTAGTTTTCATGATCATAAACATGTAGAGTATCAAACAGTTTGGTATTGTTAATTTTGACCAAGTTAAGTATGTTGTTTCTCAAACAGTATTGTATCGATAGTTTTCATGAAGTTAAGCAAGCAGATCCTCAAACAGTGTTGTATCGTTCGTTTTCATGAAGTTTAGCTTGTAGTTTCTCACACAGTGTTGTATTGTGAATTTTCATGTAGGTAAGCGCGGAGTTTTACAATGTTGTATCGTTAGTTTTCATGAACGTAAGCATGTAGAGTCTCAAAGAGTTTGGTATCGTAAGTTTTCATGAAATTAAGCATGTAGTTTCTCACACAGTGTTTTATCATTAGATTTCATGAACTTAAGCATGTAGTTTCTCACACAGTTTTGTACGTGTAGTTTTCATGAAATTAAGCATGTAGTTTCTCACACAGGGTTGTATCAGTAGATTTCATGAAGTTAAGCAAGTAGTTACACAAACAGTGTTGTATCGTTCATGTTCATAGAGTTAAGCGTGTAGTTTCATAAAAAATGTTGTATCGTTAGTTTTCATGAACATAAGCATGTAGAGTCTCAGTTTGTTATCGTTAGATTTCATCAAGTTAAGCATGTTGTTTCTCAAACACTGTTGTATCGATAGTTTTCATGAAGTTAAGCAAGTAGTTTCACAACCAGTGTTATATCGTTAGTTTTCTTGAAGTTAAGCAGGTAGTTACACAAACAGTGTTGTATCATTAGTTTTCATGGAGTTATGCGCGTAGTTTCACAAACAATGTTGTATCATTAATTTCATGAACATAAGCATGTACAGTCTCAAAACGTTTGGTATCGTAAGTTTTCATGAAATTAAGCATGTAGTTTCTCACACAGTGTTGTACCATTAGTTTTCATGAAATTAAGCATGTAGTTTCTCACACAGTGTTGTATGTGTATTTTTCATGAAGTTAAGCAAGTAATTACACAAACAATGTTGTATCGTTAGTTTTCCTGAACATAAGCATGTAGAGTCTCAAACAGTTTGGTATCGTTAGTTTTGACCAAGCTAAGCATGTTGTTTCTAAAACAGTATTGTGTCGATAGTTTTCATGAAGTTAAGCAAGCAGATTCTCAAACAGTGTTGTATCGTTAGTTTTCATGAAGTTTAGCTTGTAGTTTCTCACACAGTGTTGTATCGTTAGTTTTCATGAAATTAAGCATGTAGTTTCTCACACAGTGTGGTATGATTAGTTTTCATGATATTAAGCATGTAGTTTCTCACTCAGGGTTGTATCGGTAGTTTTCATGAAGTTAAGCAAGTAGTTACACAAACTGTGTTGTATCATTAGCTTTCATGGTGTTTAGTGCGGAGTTTCACAAACAATGTTGTATCGTTAGTTTTCATGAACATAAGCCTTTAGAGCCTCAAACAGTTTGGTATCATTTGTTTTATCAAGTTCACCATGTTGTTTCTCAATCACTAATATATCGATAGTTTTCAAGAAGTTAAGCAAGTAGTTTCACAAGCAGTGTCATATCATTAGTTTTCCTGAAGTTAAGCAGATAGTTACACAAACAGTGTTGTATCATTAGTTTTCATGGAGTTAAGCTCGTAGTTTCACAAACAATGTTGTATCGTTAGTTTTCGTGAACATAAGCATGTAGAGTCTCAAACAGTTTGGTATCGTTAGTTTTCATCAAGTTAAGGATGTTGTTTCTCAAACAGTATTGTGTCGATAGTTTTCATGAAGTCAAGCAAGTAGTTTCACAACCAGTGTTATATCGTTAGTTTTCATGAAATTAAGCATGTAGTTTCTCACACAGTGTTGTATCGGTAGTTTTCATGGAATTAAGCGCAGAGTGTCACAAACAATGTATTATCGTTAGTTTTCATGAACATAAGCATGTAGAGTCTCAAACAGTTTGGTATCGTAAGTTTTCATGAAATAAAGAATGTAGTTTCTCACACAGTGTTGTATCGTTATTTTTCATGAAATTAAGCATGTATTTTCTCACACAGTGTTGTATGTGTAGTTTTCATGAAATTAAGCATGTAGTTTCTCACACAGGGTTGTATGGGTAGTTTTCATGAAGTTAAGCACGAAGTTACACAAACAGTGTTGTATCGTTAGTTTTCATGCTGTTGAGCGTGTAGTTTTACAAACAATGTTGTATCGTTAGTTTTCATGAACATAAGCATGTAGAGTCTCAAACAGTTTGATATCGTTAGTTTTCATCAAGTTAAGCATGTTGTTTCTCAAACACTATTGTATCGATAGTTTTCATGAAGTTGAGCAAGTAGTTTCACAAACAGAGTTATATCGTTAGTTTTCATGAAGTTTAGCAGGTAATTACACGAACAGTGTTGTATCATTAGTTTTATGGAGTTATCGCGTAGTTTCACAAACAATGTTGTATCGTTAGTTTTCATGAACATAAGCATGTAGAGTTTCAAAAAGTTTGGTATCGCAAGTTTTCATGAAATTAAGCATGTTGTTTCTCACAGTGCTGTATCGTTAGTTTTCATGAAATTTAGCATGTAGTTTCTCACACAGTGTTGTATGTGTAATTTTTATGAAGTTAAGCAAGGAGTTACACAAACAATGTTGTATCGTTAGTTTTCATGAACATAAACATGTAGAGTATCAAACAGTTTGGTATCGTTAGTTTTGACCAAGTTAAGCATGTTGTTTCTCAAACAGTATTGTATCGATAGTTTTCATGAAGTTAAGCAAGCAGATTCTCAAACAGTGCTGTATCGTTCTTTTTCATGAAGTTTTGCTTGTAGTTTCTCACACAGTGTTGTATTGTGAATTTTCATGAAGGTAAGGGCGGAGTTTCACAAACAATGTTGTGTAGTTTGTTTTCATGAACATAAGCATGTAGAGTCTCAAACAGTTTGGTATCGTAAGTTTTAATGAAATTAAGCCTGTAGTTTCTCACACAGTGTTGTATCGTTAGATTTCATGAAATTAAGCATGTAGTTTCTCACACAGTGTTGTACGTGTAGTTTTCATGAAATTAAGCATGTAGTTTCTCACATAGGGTTGTATCAGTAGATTTCATGAAGTTAAGCAAGTAGTTACACAAACAGTGTTGTATCTTTAGTGTTCATAGAGTTAAGCGTGTAGTTTCATAAAAAATGTTGTATCGTTAGTTTTCATGAACATTAGCATGTAGAGTCTCAAACAGTTTGGTATCCTTAGATTTCATCAAGTTAAGCATGCTGTTTCTCAAATACTGTTGTATCGATAGTTTTCATGAAGTTTTCAAGTAGTTTCACAACCAGTGTTATATCGTTAGTTTTCATGAAGTTAAGCAGGTAGTTACACAAACAGTGTTATATCATTAGTTTTCATGGAGTTATGCGCGTAGTTTCACAAACAATGTTGTATCGTTAGTTTTCATGAACATTAGCATGTAGAGTCTCAAAAAGTTTGGTATCGTAAGTTTTCATAAAATTAAGCATGTAGTTTCTCACATAGTGTTGTACCATTAGTTTTCATGAAATTAAGCATGTAGTTTCTCACACAGTGTTGTATGTGTATTTTTCATGAAGTTAAGCAAGTAATTACACAAACAATGTTGTATCGTTAGTTTTCCTGAACATAAGCATGTAGAGTCTCAAACAGTTTGGTATCGTTAGTTTTGACCAAGCTAAGCATGTTGTTTCTAAAACAGTATTGTGTCGATAGTTTTCATGAAGTTAAGCAAGCCGAGTCTCAAACAGTGTTGTACCGTTAGTTTTCATGAAGATTACCTTGTAGTTTCTCACACAGTGTTGTATTGTGAATTTTCATGAAGTTAAGCGTGTAGTTTCACAAACAATGTTGTATCGTTAGTTTTTATGAACATAAGCATGTAGAGTCTCAAACAGTTTTGTATCATTAGTTTTCCTGAAATCAAGCATGTAGTTTCTCACACAGTGTTGTATAGTTAGTTTTCATGAAATTAAGAATGTAGTTTCAAAACCAGTGTTATATCGTTAGTTTTCACGAAAATAAACATGTAGTTTCTCACACTGTGTTGTATCGGCAGTTTTCATGAATTAAGCAAGTAGTTACACAAACAGTGTTGTATCGTTAGTTTTCATGGAGTTCAGTGCGGAGATTCAAAAACAATGTTGTATCGTTAGTTTTCATGAACATAAGCATGTAGAGTCTCAAACAGTTTTGTATCGTAAGTTTTCTTGAAGTTAAGCAGGTAGTTACACAAACAGTGTTGTATCATTAGTTTTCATGGAGTTATGCGCGTAGTTTCACAAACAATGTTGTATCATTAATTTCATGAACATAAGCATGTACAGTCTCAAAACGTTTGGTATCGTAAGTTTTCATGAAATTAAGCATGTAGTTTCTCACACAGTGTTGTACCATTAGTTTTCATGAAATTAAGCATGTAGTTTCTCACACAGTGTTGTATGTGTATTTTTCATGAAGTTAAGCAAGTAATTACACAAACAATGTTGTATCGTTAGTTTTCCTGAACATAAGCATGTAGAGTCTCAAACAGTTTGGTATCGTTAGTTTTGACCAAGCTAAGCATGTTGTTTCTAAAACAGTATTGTGTCGATAGTTTTCATGAAGTTAAGCAAGCAGATTCTCAAACAGTGTTGTATCGTTAGTTTTCATGAAGTTTAGCTTGTAGTTTCTCACACAGTGTTGTATCGTTAGTTTTCATGAAATTAAGCATGTAGTTTCTCACACAGTGTGGTATGATTAGTTTTCATGATATTAAGCATGTAGTTTCTCACTCAGGGTTGTATCGGTAGTTTTCATGAAGTTAAGCAAGTAGTTACACAAACTGTGTTGTATCATTAGCTTTCATGGTGTTTAGTGCGGAGTTTCACAAACAATGTTGTATCGTTAGTTTTCATGAACATAAGCCTTTAGAGCCTCAAACAGTTTGGTATCATTTGTTTTATCAAGTTCACCATGTTGTTTCTCAATCACTAATATATCGATAGTTTTCAAGAAGTTAAGCAAGTAGTTTCACAAGCAGTGTCATATCATTAGTTTTCCTGAAGTTAAGCAGATAGTTACACAAACAGTGTTGTATCATTAGTTTTCATGGAGTTAAGCTCGTAGTTTCACAAACAATGTTGTATCGTTAGTTTTCGTGAACATAAGCATGTAGAGTCTCAAACAGTTTGGTATCGTTAGTTTTCATCAAGTTAAGGATGTTGTTTCTCAAACAGTATTGTGTCGATAGTTTTCATGAAGTCAAGCAAGTAGTTTCACAACCAGTGTTATATCGTTAGTTTTCATGAAATTAAGCATGTAGTTTCTCACACAGTGTTGTATCGGTAGTTTTCATGGAATTAAGCGCAGAGTGTCACAAACAATGTATTATCGTTAGTTTTCATGAACATAAGCATGTAGAGTCTCAAACAGTTTGGTGTCGTAAGTTTTCATGAAATAAAGCATGTAGTTTCTCACACAGTGTTGTATCGTTATTTTTCATGAAATTAAGCATGTATTTTCTCACACAGTGTTGTATGTGTAGTTTTCATGAAATTAAGCATGTAGTTTCTCACACAGGGTTGTATGGGTAGTTTTCATGAAGTTAAGCACGAAGTTACACAAACAGTGTTGTATCGTTAGTTTTCATGCTGTTGAGCGTGTAGTTTTACAAACAATGTTGTATCGTTAGTTTTCATGAACATAAGCATGTAGAGTCTCAAACAGTTTGATATCGTTAGTTTTCATCAAGTTAAGCATGTTGTTTCTCAAACACTATTGTATCGATAGTTTCCATGAAGTTAAGCAAGTAGTTTCACAACCAGAGTTATATCGTTAGTTTTCATGAAGTTAAGCAGGTAATTACACGAACAGTGTTGTATCATTAGTTTTCATGGAGTTAATCGCGTAGATTCACAAACAATGTTGTATCGTAAGTTTTCATGAACATAATCATGTAGAGTTTCAAAAAGTTTGGTATCGTAAGTTTTCATGAAATTAAGCATGTAGTTTCTCACACAGTGTTGTTTGTGTAATTTTCATGAAGTTAAGCAAGGATTTACACAAACAATGTTGTATCGTTAGTTTTCATGATCATAAACATGTAGAGTATCAAACAGTTTGGTATTGTTAATTTTGACCAAGTTAAGTATGTTGTTTCTCAAACAGTATTGTATCGATAGTTTTCATGAAGTTAAGCAAGCAGATCCTCAAACAGTGTTGTATCGTTCGTTTTCATGAAGTTTAGCTTGTAGTTTCTCACACAGTGTTGTATTGTGAATTTTCATGTAGGTAAGCGCGGAGTTTTACAATGTTGTATCGTTAGTTTTCATGAACGTAAGCATGTAGAGTCTCAAAGAGTTTGGTATCGTAAGTTTTCATGAAATTAAGCATGTAGTTTCTCACACAGTGTTTTATCATTAGATTTCATGAACTTAAGCATGTAGTTTCTCACACAGTTTTGTACGTGTAGTTTTCATGAAATTAAGCATGTAGTTTCTCACACAGGGTTGTATCAGTAGATTTCATGAAGTTAAGCAAGTAGTTACACAAACAGTGTTGTATCGTTCATGTTCATAGAGTTAAGCGTGTAGTTTCATAAAAAATGTTGTATCGTTAGTTTTCATGAACATAAGCATGTAGAGTCTCAGTTTGTTATCGTTAGATTTCATCAAGTTAAGCATGTTGTTTCTCAAACACTGTTGTATCGATAGTTTTCATGAAGTTAAGCAAGTAGTTTCACAACCAGTGTTATATCGTTAGTTTTCTTGAAGTTAAGCAGGTAGTTACACAAACAGTGTTGTATCATTAGTTTTCATGGAGTTATGCGCGTAGTTTCACAAACAATGTTGTATCATTAATTTCATGAACATAAGCATGTACAGTCTCAAAACGTTTGGTATCGTAAGTTTTCATGAAATTAAGCATGTAGTTTCTCACACAGTGTTGTACCATTAGTTTTCATGAAATTAAGCATGTAGTTTCTCACACAGTGTTGTATGTGTATTTTTCATGAAGTTAAGCAAGTAATTACACAAACAATGTTGTATCGTTAGTTTTCCTGAACATAAGCATGTAGAGTCTCAAACAGTTTGGTATCGTTAGTTTTGACCAAGCTAAGCATGTTGTTTCTAAAACAGTATTGTGTCGATAGTTTTCATGAAGTTAAGCAAGCAGATTCTCAAACAGTGTTGTATCGTTAGTTTTCATGAAGTTTAGCTTGTAGTTTCTCACACAGTGTTGTATCGTTAGTTTTCATGAAATTAAGCATGTAGTTTCTCACACAGTGTGGTATGATTAGTTTTCATGATATTAAGCATGTAGTTTCTCACTCAGGGTTGTATCGGTAGTTTTCATGAAGTTAAGCAAGTAGTTACACAAACTGTGTTGTATCATTAGCTTTCATGGTGTTTAGTGCGGAGTTTCACAAACAATGTTGTATCGTTAGTTTTCATGAACATAAGCCTTTAGAGCCTCAAACAGTTTGGTATCATTTGTTTTATCAAGTTCACCATGTTGTTTCTCAATCACTAATATATCGATAGTTTTCAAGAAGTTAAGCAAGTAGTTTCACAAGCAGTGTCATATCATTAGTTTTCCTGAAGTTAAGCAGATAGTTACACAAACAGTGTTGTATCATTAGTTTTCATGGAGTTAAGCTCGTAGTTTCACAAACAATGTTGTATCGTTAGTTTTCGTGAACATAAGCATGTAGAGTCTCAAACAGTTTGGTATCGTTAGTTTTCATCAAGTTAAGGATGTTGTTTCTCAAACAGTATTGTGTCGATAGTTTTCATGAAGTCAAGCAAGTAGTTTCACAACCAGTGTTATATCGTTAGTTTTCATGAAATTAAGCATGTAGTTTCTCACACAGTGTTGTATCGGTAGTTTTCATGGAATTAAGCGCAGAGTGTCACAAACAATGTATTATCGTTAGTTTTCATGAACATAAGCATGTAGAGTCTCAAACAGTTTGGTATCGTAAGTTTTCATGAAATAAAGAATGTAGTTTCTCACACAGTGTTGTATCGTTATTTTTCATGAAATTAAGCATGTATTTTCTCACACAGTGTTGTATGTGTAGTTTTCATGAAATTAAGCATGTAGTTTCTCACACAGGGTTGTATGGGTAGTTTTCATGAAGTTAAGCACGAAGTTACACAAACAGTGTTGTATCGTTAGTTTTCATGCTGTTGAGCGTGTAGTTTTACAAACAATGTTGTATCGTTAGTTTTCATGAACATAAGCATGTAGAGTCTCAAACAGTTTGATATCGTTAGTTTTCATCAAGTTAAGCATGTTGTTTCTCAAACACTATTGTATCGATAGTTTTCATGAAGTTGAGCAAGTAGTTTCACAAACAGAGTTATATCGTTAGTTTTCATGAAGTTTAGCAGGTAATTACACGAACAGTGTTGTATCATTAGTTTTCATGGAGTTATCGCGTAGTTTCACAAACAATGTTGTATCGTTAGTTTTCATGAACATAAGCATGTAGAGTTTCAAAAAGTTTGGTATCGCAAGTTTTCATGAAATTAAGCATGTTGTTTCTCACAGTGTTGTATCGTTAGTTTTCATGAAATTTAGCATGTAGTTTCTCACACAGTGTTGTATGTGTAATTTTTATGAAGTTAAGCAAGGAGTTACACAAACAATGTTGTATCGTTAGTTTTCATGAACATAAACATGTAGAGTCTCAAACAGTTTTGTATCGTTTGTTTTCATGAAATCAAGCATGTAGTTTCTCACACAGTGTTGTATGTGAACTTTTCATGAAGTTAGCAAGTAGTTAAACAAACAATGTTGTTTCGTTAGTTTTTATGAACATAAGCATGTAGAGTTTCAAACAGTTTGACATCGTTAGTTTTCATCATGTTAAGCATGTAGTTTCTCAAACAGTATTGTATCGATAGTTTTCATGAAGTTAAGCAAGTAGATTCAAAACCAGTGTTATATCGTTATTTTTCACGAAAATAAGCATGTAGTTTATCACACTGTGTTGTATCGGTAGATTTCATGAAGTTAAGCAAGTAGTTACACAAACAGTGTTGTATCGTTAATTTTCATGGAGTTCAGCGCGGAGTTTCAAAAACAATGTTGTATCGTTAGTTTTCATGAACATAAGCATGTAGAGTCTAAAACAGTTTTGTATCATAAGTTTTCATGAAATTAAACATGTAGTCTCTCACACAGTGTGGTATGTGTATTTTTCATGAAATTAAGCATGTCGTTTCTCACACAGGGTTGTATCGGTAGTTTTCATGAAGTTAAGCAAGTAGTTACACAAACAGTGTTGTATCGTTAGTTTTCATGAACATAAGCATGTAGAGTCTCAAATAGTTTGGTATCGTTAGTTTTCATCAAGTTAAGCATGTTGTTTCTCAATCAGTATTGTATCGATAATTTTCATGAAGTTAAGCAAGTAGTTTCACAACCAGTGTTATATCGTTAGTTTTCATGAAATTAAGCATGTAGTTTCTCACACAGTGTTGTATGTGTAGTTTTCATCAAGTTAAGCATGTAGTTTCTCAAACACTATTGTATCGATAGTTTTCATGAAGTTAAGCAAGTAGTGTCACAAACAAAGTTGTATTGTTAGTTTTCGTGAACATAAGCATGTAGAGTCTCAAACAGTTTGGTATCGTTAGTTTTCATCAAGTTAAGCATGTTGTTTCTCAAACAGTATTGTATCGATAGTTTTCAAGAAGTTAAGCAAGTAGTTTCACAACCAGTGTTATATCATTAATTTTCATGAAATTAAGCATGTACTTTCTCACACAGTGTTGTATCGGTAGTTTTCATGATGTTAAGCAAGTAGTTACACATACTGTGTTGTATCGTTAGTTTTCATGGAGTTAAGCGTGTAGTTTCACAAACAGTATTGTACAGTTAGTTTTCATGAACATAAGCATGTAGAGTCTCAAACAGTTTGGTATCGTAAGTTTTCATGGAATTAAGCAAGTAGTTTCTCATACAGTGTTGTATCGTTAGTTTTCATGAAATTAAGCCTGTAGTTTCTCACACAGGGTTGTATGTGTATTTTTCATGAAGTTAAGCAAGTAGTTACACAAACTGTGTTGTATCGTTAGTATTCATGGAGTTAAGCGCGCAGTTTCACAAACAATGTAGTATCGTTACTTTTCATGAACATAAGCATTTAGAGTCTCAAACAGTTTGGTATCATTTGTTTTCATCAAGTTAAGCATTTTGTTTCGCAAACACAATTGTATCTATAGTGTTCATGAAGTTAAGCAGGTAGTTGCACAAACAGTGTTGTATCATTAGGTTTCATGTAGTTAAGCGCGTAGTTTCACAAACAATGTTGTATCGTTAGTTTTCATCAACATAAGCATGTAGAGTCTCAAACAGTTTGGTATCGTTAGTTTTGACCAAGTTAAGCATGTTGTTTCTCAAACAGTATTGTATTGATAGTTTTCATGAAGTTAGGCAAGCAGATTCTCAAACAGTGTTGTATCTTTAGTTTTCATGAAGTTTAGCTTGTGGTTTCTCACACAGTGTTTTATTGTGAATTTTCATGGAGTTAACGTGTAGTTTCACAAATAATGTTGTATCGTTAGTTTTCATGAACATAAGCATGTAGAGTATCAAACAGTTTGGTATCGTAAGTTTTCATGAAATTAAGCCTGTAGTTTCTCACATAGTGTTGTACCATTAGTTTTCATGAAATTCAGTATGTAGTTTCTCACACAGTGTTGTA
This sequence comes from Mesocricetus auratus, assembly GCF_017639785.1. Classification (NCBI taxonomy): domain Eukaryota; kingdom Metazoa; phylum Chordata; class Mammalia; order Rodentia; family Cricetidae; genus Mesocricetus; species Mesocricetus auratus. Next base: position 3,619 of record NW_024434767.1, on the reverse strand, counting down.
TGTGTATTTTTCATGAAGTTAAGCAAGTAATTACACAAACAAAGTTGTATCGTTAGTTTTCCTGAACATAAGCATTTAGAGTCTCAAACAGTTTGGTATCGTTAGTTTTGACCAAGCTAAGCATGTTGTTTCTAAAACAGTATTGTGTCGATAGTTTTCATGAAGTTAAGCAAGCCGATTCTCAAACAGTGTTGTATCATGATTTTCATGTAGTTTAGCTTGTAGTTTCTCACACAGTGTTGTATTGTGAATTTTCATGAAGTTAAGCGTGTAGTTTCACAAACAATGTTGTATCGTTAGTTTTCATGAACATAAGCATGTAGAGTCTCAAACAGTTTGGTATCGTAAGTTTTCATGGAATTAAGCAAGTAGTTTCTCATACAGTGTTGTATCGTTAGTTTTCATGAAATTAAGCCTGTAGTTTCTCACACAGGGTTGTATGTGTATTTTTCATGAAGTTAAGCAAGTAGTTACACAAACTGTGTTGTATCGTTAGTATTCATGGAGTTAAGCACGCAGTTTCACAAACAATGTAGTATCGTTATTTTTCATGAACATAAGCATTTAGAGTCTCAAACAGTTTGGTATCATTTGTTTTCATCAAGTTAAGCATTTTGTTTCGCAAACACAATTGTATCTATAGTGTTCATGAAGTTAAGCAGGTAGTTGCACAAACAGTGTTGTATCATTAGGTTTCATGTAGTTAAGCGCGTAGTTTCACAAACAATGTTGTATCGTTAGTTTTCATCAACATAAGCATGTAGAGTCTCAAACAGTTTGGTATCGTTAGTTTTGACCAAGTTAAGCATGTTGTTTCTCAAACAGTATTGTATTGATAGTTTTCATGAAGTTAGGCAAGCAGATTCTCAAACAGTGTTGTATCGTTAGTTTTCATGAAGTTTAGCTTGTGGTTTCTCACACAGTGTTTTATTGTGAATTTTCATGGAGTTAACGTGTAGTTTCACAAATAATGTTGTATCGTTAGTTTTCATGAACATAAGCATGTAGAGTATCAAACAGTTTGGTATCATAAGTTTTCATGAAATTAAGCCTGTAGTTTCTCACATAGTGTTGTACCATTAGTTTTCATGAAATTCAGTATGTAGTTTCTCACACAGTGTTGTATGTGTATTTTTCATGAAGTTAAGCAAGTAATTACACAAACAATGTTGTATCGTTAGTTTTCCTGAACATAAGCATTTAGAGTCTCAAACAGTTTGGTATCGTTAGTTTTGACCAAGCTAAGCATGTTGTTTCTAAAACAGTATTGTGTCGATAGTTTTCATGAAGTTAAGCAAGCCGATTCTCAAACAGTGTTGTATCGTGATTTTCATGTAGTTTAGCTTGTAGTTTCTCACACAGTGTTGTATTGTGAATTTTCATGAAGTTAAGCGTGTAGTTTCACAAACAATGTTGTATCGTTAGTTTTCATGAACATAAGCATGTAGAGTCTCAAACAGTTTTGTATCATTAGTTTTCATGAAATCAAGCATGTAGTTTCTCACACAGTGTTGTATCGTTAGTTTTCATGAAATTAAGCATGTAGTTTCAAAACCAGTGTTATATCGTTAGTTTTCACGAAAATAAGCATGTAGTTTCTCACACAGTGTGGTATGTGTATTTTTCATGAAATTAAGCATGTAGTTTCTCACACAGTGTTGTATCGGTAGTTTTCATGAAGTTAAGCAAGTAGTTACACAAAAAGTGTTGTATCGTTAGTTTTCATGGAGTTCAGCGCGGAGTTTCAAAAACAATGTTGTATCGTTAGTTTTCATGAACATAAGCATGTAGAGTCTCAAACAGTTTTGTATCGTAAGTTTTCATAAAATTAAGCTTTTAGTTTCTCGCACTGTGTTGTATCGTTAGTTTTCATGAAATTATGCATGTAGTTTCTCACAAAGTGTGGTATGTGTATTTTTCATGAAAGTTAGCATGTAGTTTCTCACACATTGTTGTATCGTTATTTTTCATGAAATTAAGCATGTACTTTCTCACACAGTGTTGTATCGGTAGTTTTCATGAAGTTAAGCAAGTAGTTACACATACTGTGTTGTATCGTTAGTTTTCATGGAGTTAAGCATGTAGTTTCACAAACAACATTGTACAGTTAGTTTTCATGAACATAAGCATGTAGAGTCTCAAACAGTTTGGTATCGTAAGTTTTCATGAAATTAAGCCTGTAGTTTCTCACACAGTGTTGTATCGATTAGTTTTCATGAAATTAAGCATGTAGTTTCGCACACATGTTGTATGTGTAGTTTTTATGAAGTTAAGCAAGTAGTTACACGAACAATGTTGTATCATTATTTTTCATGAACATAAACATGTAGCGTCTCAAACAGTTTGGTATCGTAAGTTTTGACCAAGTTAAACATGTTGTTTCTCAAACATTATTGTATCGATAGTTTTCATGAAGTTAAGCAAGCAGATTCTCAAACAGTGTTGTATCGTTCGTTTTCATGAAGTTTAGCTTGTAGTTTCTCACACAGTGTTGTATTGTGTATTTCCATGATGTTAAGCATGTAGTTTCACAAACAATGTTGTATCATTACTTGTCATGAACATAAGCATGTAGAGTCTCAAACAGTTTTGTATCTTTTGTTTTCATGAAATCAAGCATGTAGATTCTCACACAGTGTTGTATCGTTAGTTTTCATGAAATTAAGCATGTAGTTTCTCACACAGTGTTGTATCGTTAGTTTTCATGAAATTAAGCATGTAATTTCTCACACAGTTTTGTATGTGTATTTTTCATGAAGTTAAGCATATAGAGTCTCAAACAGTTTGGTATCGTTAGTTTTAACCAAGTGAAGCACGTTGTTTCTCAAACAGTATTGTATCTATAGTGTTCATGAAGTTAAGCAAGTTGTTTCTCAACCAGTGTTATATTGTTAGTTTTCATGAAGCTAAGCAGGTAGTTACACAAACAGTGTTGTATCATTAGTTTTCATGGATTTAAGTGAGTAGTTTCACAAACAATGTTGTATCGTTAGATTTCATGAACATAAGCATGTAGAGTCTCAAACAGTTTGGCATCGTTAGTTTTCATCAAGTTAAGCATGTTGTGTCTCAAACTGTATTGTATCGATAGTTTTCATGAAGTTAAGCAAGTAGTTTCACGACCAGTGTTATATCGTTAGTTTTCAAGAAATCAAGCATGTAGTTTCTCACACAGTGTTGTATGTGTACTTTTCATGAAGTTAAGCAATGTAGTATCATTAGTTTTCCTGAACATAAGTTAAGCATGTTGTTTCTAAAACACTATTGTATCGATAGTTTTCATGAAGTTAAGCAAGTAGTTTCACAACCAGTGTTATATCGTTAGTTTTCATGAAGTTAAGCAGGTAGTTATACAAACAGTGCTGTATCATTAGTTTTCATGGAGTTAAGCGCGGAGTTTCACAAACAATGTTGTATCGTAAGTTTTCATGAACATAAGCAGGTAGAGTGTCAAACAGTTTGGTATCGTAAGATTTCATGAAATTAAGCATGTAGTTTCTCACACAGTTTTGTATCTTTCGTTTTCATGAAATTAAGCATGTAGTTTCTCACATAGTGTTGTCTGTGTATTTTTCATGAAGTTAAGCAAGTAGCTACACAAACAAAGTTGTATCGTTAG
>NW_024434766.1:0-1501 GCF_017639785.1 Mesocricetus auratus | reverse complement strand
AAAAAATATGTGATTTGAAAGTGAACTATTACTAAGCAATCTCAAGCTCTGAGAAATACTTTATAAAACACCTAGACTTGTGTCAGGGAAACAAGTAGAATAAATAAATGAATAAAATAAAACCAGAGAAATTGTTCTGTATTATACTATCTAAAGGAGGAACATGATTAAATAAGACATGAACTACAAATGCATACCACCAAATTGGCAACTATAAATGCTCTTTTCCCCAATGTTATTTTCATAAGTCTGTAATGAAGTTATGATTATTGTGAGTCACTTTGTTAAACTTCTGTGGAAATGTATAGAATACATTTATAATTAAAACTGAATATTTAAATCTAATTAACTTGTAATCCAATGATACATATCATTGCCTATATTCTTTTTTTATATTCCAACTAATTTATTAAAATGCATTAATGTTATAGTAATCTGTGCAACAAATTAGGACACACACTGTATTCATAACAAGTTCAAAGAAGAGAAAACAGCACATTTACTGATCAGGGGCTGCTCATTGACTAGAACCACTAGCTGTAGGCTGAAAACAATCAGACTGAATCCTCACTGAAATGAACTAGGCTAGTAAATACAATCCAAGATAGCAAAAAAGGTCACAGTAAGTTAATTCTGTCTAAATGACAGCGTGTGAACTTGTAATGAAAATATCTTTGAAGTATGATTCAAAGTGCAATAGTGTCTGATGAACTCGGAATTGTGCTTTTTGTGAACAGAACCCCAAGGCTGTACAAGCTAGCAGCCCATAACATTATATCTACTAGTTAGTAAACAATCAAGTAACAGTTAGGAGAACATTAGCCTTTTCGAAGTCTGTATACAAAGGTACAATGGAGTAGCAGACAGTTTTCAAGTTCTTGTCCCACAAACTGAATATACAAATACACAAAAATTCAAATTCCAAAACTTTCACCTCCCCTCCCCAAGATAGGGCTTCTCTGTGGCTTTGGAGGCTGTCCTGGACCTATCTCTTGCAGACCAGGCTGGTCTCAATCTCACAGAGATTCTGAGTGCTGGGGTTAAAGGCATGTGCTGCCACCACCTTTAGACAGCTATCTGAAGCAAACAGCTTAGTATCATTTTTACTAATTTGAATGCATTAAGTGTTGATTCTCACCACCCCACCCCCAGGGCAGGTCTCACTGTGCATAGCCACCCCGGCTGTCCCCAAACTCTCAATCCTCCTGCCTCAGCCTCCAGAGTGCTGCAATCACAAGCACATATCATCATGCTTGGCCTGAAAACTTGTGGTTTCTATCTAGTATTTGATTTCAAGTGTTGTATGTGAATTTCTCATAGCAGTTTAAATTTGGGTACACAAGCATTACATATTATATATAATTGCAATAAAATGTCCCGTTCAGATTGTGGTCAACCCTTACTGTTCCACACTGTTTTATTTCTGTTACCGTTTAGAATGTTAGACTTACATGACTTGGCCTTCTGAGAGAATTCATTCAGAATCTCACAAGGGGAGCGC
>NW_024434765.1:0-35457 GCF_017639785.1 Mesocricetus auratus | reverse complement strand
CATCAAAGTCTCCCAAACAAACACAAAAAAAGCCCTGGCCCAGATGGTTTCAGTGCAGAATTCTACCAGAAATTCAAAGAAGAGCTAATTCCAATACTCCTCAAAGTATTCCACATAATTGAAGCAGGAGGCTCACTGCCAAACTCTTTTTAGGAGGCTACAGTTACCGTGATACCCAAGCCACACAAAGACACAACTAAGAAAGAGAAGTATAGACCAATTTCCCTCATGAACATCGATGCAAAAATACTCAATAAAATACTCACAAACCGGATTCAAGAACACATCAGAAAAAACATCCACCATGATCAAGTAGGCTTCATCCCAGGAATGCAGGGATGGTTCAACATCAGAAAATCCATCAATGTAATCCACCATATAAACAAACTGAGAAAGAAAAACCACATGATCATCTCACTAGATGCTGAAAGAGTCTCTGACAAAATCCAGCACCCCTTCATGATAAAGGTCCTGGAGAGATCAGGGATAACAGGAACGTACCTGAATGTAATACAAGCAATATACAGTAAACCAACAGCTAACATCAAACTAAATGGAGAGAAACTCAAAGCAATTTCTCTAAAATCAGGAACAAGACAAGGCTGCCACTCTCTCCATATCTCTTCAATATTGTACTTGAAGTTCTAGCTACAGCAATAAGACAACAAAAGGAGATAAAGGGGGATACAAATAGGAAAAGAAGTCAAACTTTCACTATTTGCAGATGATATGATAGTTTACAGAAGTGACCCAAAAAACTCTGCAAGGTTACTCCTAGAGCTGATAAACACCTTCAGCAATGTGGCAGGATGCAAAGTAAACTCAAAAAAATCAGTGGCCCTATTATATACAGATGATAAAGTAACTTAGAAAGAAATCAGAGAAACATCACCCTATACAACAGCCATAAACAGCATCAAATATCTCGGGATAATGTTAACCATAGAAGTGAAAGACTTGTATATCAAGAACTTTGAGTCTTTAAAGAAAGAAATCAAAGAGGATACCAGAAAATGGAAAGATCTCCCATGCTCTTGGATTGGTAGGATCAACATAATAAAAATGACAATCTTGCCAAAAGCAGTCTACAGATTCAATGCAATCCCTATCAAAATTCCATCACAATTCTTCAAGGACCTGGAAAGAACATTAATCAACTTTATGTGGAAAAACAAAAGGCCCAGGATAGCCAAAACAACCCTATACAATAAAGGAACTTCAGGAGGCATCACCATATCTGACTTCAAGCTCTATTATAGAGCTATAGTCCTGAAAACAGCTTGGTATTGGCACAAAAATAGGCAGGTAGACCAATGGAACCGAATTGAAAACCCTGATTTTAACCCACACACCTATGAACACTTGATTTTTGACAAAGAAAATAAAACTATACAATGGAAAAAAGAAAGTATCTTCAACAAATGGTGCTGGCATAACTGGGTACTGGTATGCAGAAGACTGCAGATAGATCCATGTTTATCGCCTTGTACAAAACTTAAGTCCAAATGGATCAAAGATCTCAACATAAATCCAACCAACACTGAAACTTTTAGAAGAGAAAGTGGGAGATGCTCTTCAACAAGTTGGTACAGGAGACCACTTCCTAAACATAACACCAGTGGCACAAACACTGAGATTGACAATTAACAAATGGGACCTCCTGAAACTAAAAAGCTTCTGTAAGGCAAAGGACACAGTCAACAAGACAAAAAGGCAGTCCACAGAATGGGAAAAGATGTTTATTAACCCCACATCTGACAGAGGACTAATCTCCAAAATTTACAAAGAACTCAAGAAGCAAGTCTCCAAAACACCAAAGGATCCAATTAAAAGGTGGGGTACAGAACTAAATAGAGAATTCTCAATAGAGGAGGCTAAAATGGCCAAGAGACACTTAAGAAAGTGCTCAACATCCTTAGCCATGAGGGAATTGCAAATCAAAACAACTCTGAGATACCATCTTACTCCTGTCAGAATGGCTAAAATCAAAAACACCGAAGACAATTTATGCTGGAGAGGATGTGGAGAGAGGGGAACACTCCTCCACTGCTGGTGGGAGTGCCAACTCATACAGCCATTTTGGAAATCAGTATGGAGATTCCTCAGGAAAATGGGAATTAATCTACCACAAGACCCAGCAATTCCACTCTTAGGCATATATCCAAAGGAGGCAAATTTATACAACAAGGGCATCTGCTCCACTATGTTCATAGCAGCATTATTTGTAATAGCCAGAACCTGGAAGCAACCTAGATGCCCCTCAACTGAAGAGTGGATAGAGAAAATGTGGTACATTTATACAATGGAGTATTACTCAGCAAAAAAAAACAATGGAATCTTGAAATTCGCAGGTAAATGGATAGCACTGGAAGAAACCATCCTGAGTGAGGTAACCCAGTCGCGAAAAGACAAACATGGTTTGCCTGCAAATTTTAAGATGTCATTGTTTCTTACTGCCGAGTAGTACTCCATTGTGTAAATGTACCACATTTACTTTATCCATTCTTTGGTTGAGGGGCATCTAGGTTGTTTCCAAGTTTTGGCTATTATGAATAATGTTGTTATAAACATAGTTGAGCAAATGTCCTTGTAGTGTGAATGTACCTCCTTTGGGTGTATGCCCAAAAGTGGTATTGCAGGGTCTTGAGGTAGGTTGATTCTTAATTTTCTGAGAAATTGCCATACTGATTTCTACAGCAGCTCTAAATGTTGATACTCCCACTAGTAATGGAGGAGTGTTTCCCTTTCTCCACATCCTCTCCAGCATAAGCTGTCATTGGTGTTTTTGATCTTGTCCATTCTGATCAGTATTAAGATGGAATCTCAGAATGGTTTTAATTATGTATTTCCCTGGTGACTAAGGATGGTAAGCATTTCCTTAAGTGTCTTTCTGTCATTTGAGATTGTTTTGTTGAGAATTCTCTGTTTAGATCTGTACCCCATTTTAATTGGGTTATTTGGTAGTTTGATGTCTAGTTTCTTGAGTTCTTTGTATATTTTAGAGATCAGCCCTCTGTCAGATGTGGGGTTGGTGGAGATCTTTTCCTATTCTGCAGGGAAGCTATTTTGTCTTGTTGATCATGTTTTTTGCTATACAGAAGCTTCTCATTTTCAGGAGGTCCCATTTATTAATTGTTGCTCTCAGTGTCTGTGATACTGGTGTTCTATTTAGGAAGTAATTTCCTGTACCTATGCATTCAAGGGAATTTCCCACTTTCTCTTCTATGAGGTTCAGTGGGATAGATTTATATTGAAGTCTTTGATCCATTTTGGACTTGAGTTTTGTGCATGGCAATAGATATGGATCTGTTTGCATTCTTCTACATGTTAACAGCGAGTTGTTATACCAGCACTATTTGTTGAATATGCTTTCTTTTTTCCATTTCATATTTTAGCTTCTTTGTAAAAAAATGTGTGAGTTGATATCAGGGTCTTTGATTCGATTCCATTGGTCTACCTGTCTGTTTTTGTGTCAATACCAAGCTGTTTTCATCACTATAGCTCTATAGTAGATCTTGAAGTCAGGGATGGTGATGCCCCCAGATGATCCTTTATTGTACAAGATTGTTTTTCCATATTGAGTATTGTTCTTTCCAGGTCTGTGAAGAATTGTGCTGAAATTGCATTGAATTTGTAGATTACTTTTGGTAGGATTGCCATTTTTTTACTGTGTTGATCCTACCTATCCAAGAGCATGGAAGATCTTTTCATTTTCTGATATCTTCTGTAATTTCTTTCTTTAAAGGCTTAAAGTTCTTGTCATACCCGTCTTTTACTGTTTGGTTAGTGTTACCCCAAGATATTTTATGTTGTTTGTGGCTGTTGTAAAGGGTGATATTTTGCTGGTTTCTTTCTCAGCCTGTTTATCATCTGTGTATAGGACGGCTACTGAGTTTTTTGAGTTAATCTTGTATCCTGCTACATTACTGAAGGTACTTATCAATTGTAGGAATTCCCTGGTAGAGTTTTAGGGGTCACTTATGTAAACTATCATATCATCAGCAAATAGCAAGAGTTTGACTTCTTTTCCAATTTGTACACTCTTTATCTCATTTTGTTGTCTTATCAAATCACATGTTCTGATGTTGAAGCAGTTAAAAAGAGATTTTATAGTCATGGGATGAAAGCAATACACTGAGGTATTTTCCCACATACCCTGGTGAGAGCATCAGGTAGGTGAGTGACAGTAAAGCAGGGGACCCTCTGCTGTCAGATATATCTGACATGCTGTTCTCAGCCTTAGGGTCAGTGAAAGCTGGTGGTCTGCTAAGCTCACACCATTCAAAGGTGTTTCCTAAGAGTTGATATACAAGTGGGTTAAGAGGTGAATGGCTGTTAAGGGAACTAAATATAGCCCAGGATCATTTGGGTCTAGAACTGTAACATTCTAACCCTTCATAGTCATGAAGTTCTAACCAGTTGATCAGTGTTATACAATCTTGAATATAGGTGTGGCTTTCCTGTCTCTTCTGGGAGCTTGAATTCCCAAGTGCCATTTTTTGAGTTAATGAGAGCTCTATGAAATTAATTCATTTAAAAATAGTAGTAGCAACAGGTTTGTGACACAGAACCCAGGAAGGTTTGTTTTCCGGCATTACCTATACTGCCCAGGTTGCCTGCATGGGGGTGGAGGCGTGGATGGGAGGGACCTCATGGCATACTTCGGCCTGCCCTGCAGTGAACTGGGGCACCTGTGTGCTCCACTTACAGGTGGTGAGTGGCTGCCTACAGGGCACAGTGAGTGTGTGGGACATCACCACGGGGAAGAAGAGGATGGAGTTCTGTGTGTCTGGCCTTCAGCAAAGTGAGCTGACTGCCATGTCCCTGGACGAGTTGGAGCAGTGTCTGCTGACAGGCTTGAGTGATGGAACACTGCAGATGTGGAATTACAACACTGGGGAGTGCCTGTTGACATTTCCCAACCGGGACCACGTGGAGGTCAGTGGGGTCTGATAGGGGGAGCAGCAGGTTCCTGGGAGCCCTAGAATGTAGCTTTCTGTGTGTCTAAGAGGCTGCACAGCATAGTCAGGCTGCCTGCCTTCAAACTTGCCTGAGCCCTTGGGTCCTCCTGCATGAGATGAAGCTAGGCAGTGTCTCTAGTGAGGGTTCCATAGGTATCAGTTGCTCTTGCATTTAAAATGTGCAAGGACATGGTTATTCTGCACCTTGGAGCTTTGGGGTGTGTGCTTAGTGGTGGGGGTGTTTGATTTGCAGGCTCCTGTGCTCACTTCTATTTGAAAGTATATGTGAAGAGGTACACATGACTGCTGACACGACTGTTCCATGATATGGTTAGGGTTTTTATTGTAGGTGTGTGTGTGTGAGAGAGGGGAGGGAGAGAGAGTAGATTGGGTTACGGAAGTGGGGGAGGATATGGAGATAGTGAGGTAGCAAGAGACAGAGCACAGAGCATAGCAAGAGAGTAAGAGAGAGTGAGTAAGAGAAAGAGTGTGGTGAGAAGGGTAGGGGCAGGGGAAAGTTGCTATTGTAAAGAGAGGGAACAGGTATCTGGAAGGAGGGAAGCCTAAGGAAGTGAGAAGGGTTAGGATGCAAGCATGGACTTTGAACCTTTTAACAAGTACTTCTGATACTGAGAGAGCTTGGAGGCAGCATAGGCTTTGATATGCTGTTAGGCACCCCAGGTAGCCATATGTCCCTTCTGCCAGAGGTGAGAGAAATGACTCCTTTTGGAAGATGGGCAATGGTTTTGTAAGTTCCTGAAGAATTCTGGCTTTTATCTAACCACTAGAAACCCTCCTATAGCCCAGGTTGAGCTCCTTTCTGGACATTTGGACAGCCTGAGACAGAGAGTAGGGCTCTAGGGAAGTCAGCTGTAAATGCCACTTTGGGACTTGAGCCCGCTTCCTTTAACCTGGGCAGAAAGAGCACTTGGTCAAGAAGCTGGAGGTGAAGGTGCCAGAGAGAACTCAACTGTGGAAGAGTTTGATTCCCAATATCCATATAGAAAGTTGGGGGTGGTGGCATGAGCTTCTAATCCCAACACTGGGGAGGTAGAGACAGGCAAATCCCTGAGGTTTACTGTCCTATCAGACTAGCCTGATGGGTGAGCTCCCAGAGAGAGATCCTTTCTCTTCAAACAAAGTGGATGGTAACTGAGAAACTACACTAGAAGTTGACCTCTGGTCTCTCTCACACAGAGGGGGGAGAGAAGGAAAGGAGGGATCATGATCCCCATGGTATAAAGAGCACCCCCTTCCAGCACGAAGCAGTTTGGAACGAGCAATGTCCTAATTCCCATCTTGTTTATAAATCTTTGTTTTCATTTAAATGGGGTTGTTTATAATTGACTAATGATCACAGCCAATCTCTTTTTAATGGTAAAAAGGGGATTATGGTATGGAAATGAATACTTTGTATTGGTATGGTTTTTCATTTATTGAGACAAATTCAAGGTCAATTTTGTGATGTGTATATTTCTCCTCTTGATTAAGTATTGTGCTTATACTGATCTTTTAAAACATAATGCATAATTGAATACAGACTATAGATAGTTACTTATAACAGTCAGAACTTATAGTTAGGTAAATTAGATTTTCTAGATATTCAGAGATATATTTGAGATAGATAGATAGTCTTCAAACCTTTCAAAGACCTTCAGAAAATGTCATTTAAAATGGTTTAGGGTTTTTTGTGACAATGAGAAATGTCTGCTCCTGGCAACACCTATTACGTCTGAGAGGAAGATGGGCATCGAAGAAACTCGTTATGGAGTTTGCTTTCAACATGGCAAGATTAGCCATTTGGGCAAGAAACTGCTCTTGCCTAGACTGCTTAAATGTTGCTGTATAAACTGGATATGCAGGACCCACAGGAACTCAAATAATCCTTCAGGGTTCCTGCTTCGTGTAAGAGTCTACGAGACTTTCTACAGGAAATAATCTAGATAGTGATCCCAATTCACCTAGATAGTTAACTAAGGAGAGTAGACAAATCCTTCTACTGTTATGTTCCAACTTCAACAGTTCAAACAAATTTAGAAAATAATAAAGGGGGAGTAATATCCCCAGTCCCCACATGAAAGAGCATCTACTATTTGATTACAGGAAAATGGCAGCCACCCACTCCCCTACTAGCTAGGGTCCAAGGGGCTGTTTGTGTTTTCCCTCCAGGAAGTGAGAAGCCCATTTGGGTCCCCGAACGGTGCATCAGGCATGTGGACCCCAATACTACGGATATAAAGATGATCCAACCATTGCCGAACAATCAGGTAAGGGAAGTATGGGTGCTGGGGAGGATCCTCCCCATGTTGATGCCAGTTAGTCATTCCAGCTCCCTGTTCATCAATTTTTATAGCACCAATAATACGTTGGGAGCGGCTGCTGCCAATGAGAGATTAAAAAGTCAGAAATGTCTCCTAGATTAAATCTCTAGGCCTTAGCCTGACACCAAGGTCAGGAAAGAGGGGAACCCGAGAGATTGCCCTCAGTTGGAGGGTGGATTGTGAAAATATTAAGGCTTTTTGCCTGAGGGAACATCCTGGGTTGGAGGATGGATTGAAAATGGGTGAATAGCCAGGCATTGGGGGCACATGCCTTTAATCCCAGCACACCTTTAATCCCAGTACTCGGGAGACATAGGCAAGCAGATCTCTTGAGTTCAAGGCCAGCCTGGTCTACAGAGCGAGTTCCAGGACAGCCTCCAAATAATACAGAGAAACCCTGTCTCGAAAAAAAAATGGGTGAATCAAAAAAAATGGTAACAGTAAAGAGGTACTGGTATTAAGTAGAGAAAAAGGAAAAAGCAAATGTATATGGAATGGAAAATATTGTTTGCATTTAAGGTCAATTTTGTGAGTCATCTCTAAAAACTTTTGACCAAAAGCCTGGACTCCACCTTGCATCTACAGAGTTACAAGGAGTAGGTATGGCTGTACCCCATGACTGTAGCTCAAATGGAGGAATGATGAGGGGCATATAGGACTTTTTAACCTTTTTAGTTCAAGGATTGGCTGGAGTTGTTCTGTTACAGAGATTTTAATTAAGGAAGTTTCATTTCAACAGACTAATCATGACCTAGGGAAAAAGGATGACCGAAAGGTACATGTATGTTCTGAATGTATGGTGTGGCCACACAGGTATGTATGAAATGTGATTGTGAATGCATGAGTGTGAACTGCTTATATGATTAAAAGGATACTTAAATCCCTTCAAAATTAGTTTAAAAGCTACCTAAATTGCTTTAGATATAGACAAAAGGAACATCCAGCCAGTCTGTTAATGTTTTACTGACAGACTGCTGATGCAGATGGACAGTTTGAAATTTCCTGCTTTACTAAGAAGTCTTCTGGACACACTGTGGCCTATGGGCTAAAGATGGATGCCCCAACATTACAGAGGAACTTCATGTGACTGCCCAGGCAGCAAGATGTCTCTGTCAGTCCTAGTGTTTATATATTATCCTTCTGTGGTCTTTGATAGAGTTGAAGGCAGATAGTTATAGTTATAGTTTTCCTTAGTTATGATAAAAGATAAGCTACATATAGGACTTTGGACTCACAAGAATGGGATGGATGATATTTTCTTTAAATCTTGCTGAATGTTGATAGATAAAATATTGTAACTGTGTTCTTACTTGATAACTGTTCTGTTACACATAATTTGACTATGTTAAAGTTAAGACCTTTCTTTTTGTTTAAACAGAAAAGAGGAGATGTTGGGGAAGTTCTGTGTATATGTCAATAAAGCACTGTTGGCCAATAGGGAAGCAAGATAGGTGGGACTAGGAGTCGAGGAGGACTCTGGGTAGGAGAAACACAGGAAGTCGAGATGTAACTGCCATGGGTTAGGAAGCCCGGAAATTTCTCAGGTAAGAGAAATGCCTAGATTAACAATCATGGGGTAAATACTTAAGCCACAGCTAGCCAGTAAGAAACAAGCAAGGCCAACAGCTTCGTAATTAATATAGCCTCCTGTGTATTTATTTGGGACTCATGTGGCTCTGGAACCAGGCTGGCGGGAAGGCTTCTCTCAAGGAAAAAGCTTCCCTTTACAGATGTGGAGCAAGGGGAAAACTCTACTGCTGTTGGGAGTGCAAACTTGTACAGTCAATTTGAAAATCCATATGGCAGTTTCTCAGAAAATTAGGAGTAAATCTACCTCATGGCCCAGCAATACCACTCTTTCATGCATACCTGAGTGATGCTCAGTTATATGACAAGGACACTTACTCAACTATGTTCATAGCAGCCTTATTTGTAATACACAGAAACTGGAAACAACCTAGATGCCCCTCAATGGATAAAGAAATTGTGGTACATTTACACAGTGGAGTATTACTCATCTATTAATAAATGGCATCAGAAAATTTGAAAGCAAATGGAGCCAGAAAAAAATCACCCTGAATGAGGTAATTCAACCCAGAAAGACAAACATGCTAATACTCTCTCATAAGTGGATATAAGATATAAAATAAAAGATAAGTATGCTACTACAATCCACAGCACTATAAAGGTGAGGCAACAAGGAGGGCCCAAAAAGGGATGTATGGGTTTCCCTGGGAGGAGGAAATAGAAGAGATGTTCTGGGTAGATTGGGGGTGGAAGGAGATAGGAACATGAGGGATCTGGTTAGTGGTAGATGGAGGTGGAGAGTACTGAAAAGGAAGTCTTGATATGGGGCATTTAGGGCATTTTAGAAAACAGCTACAAGGGAAACTCCTATGAATCTACACTGAGGACCCCAGCTAAGACTCTTAGCAATAGTGAATAGGTAGCCTGAACTGGCCATATCCTGTAATCAGGTTGGTTTCTACCCCAATTGTCATCAGGGAGCCTTCATGCAGTGTCTTATGGAAAAAGATGCAGAGAACCACTGACAAGCACTGGACTGAGCTCAGGGAATCCTGTTGAAGAGAGGGAGGAAGGAGTGTATGAGCCAGAGTCAAAGTCATCACGAGTGAACCCACAGAAACAACTACCCTGGACTTGTAAGACCTTACAGAGTCTGGACTGAGAGCTACAGAGCCTATATGGGCTCCCTACATACATGTGACAGTTGTATAGCTTCAACTACTTTCGGTACTCCTAGCAGTGGAACAGGGCCTGTCCCTAACACATTGGCTGGATTTGGGGAATTTATTCTTATACTGAGCTGCCTTTCACAGTCTAAATACAAGGGGAAGACCTTCATCCTACCTCAACTTTATATGCTTTGTTGAAACCTTTGGGAGAAGAAACAGAAGAGGAATATATTTGGAAGGAAAGTAGGGGAAAGAAAGGGAGGACATGAGTGAGGGGAAGCTTCCATTGGTGTGTAAACTAAGTGAATAAATTTAATAAGATAAAAAAGCAAAGAAAGATGTAATTCCCGATGTCCTTTCCAGCTCTGGGTGTGCTTCAGCCACTTGGTTACAATGTCACCCCACATATATCCCACATCCTGCCAAGAAATCCTATTACAAAAGCTGAGACAAGCCACACAGCTGGGTGAAGTTAGGATTTTAATGCTGGGGTGGTGAAAACAGGTGTAGAGTCCACTGGGAGAAGAAAGGAGTCAGAGAAGGTCATTCAAGAGGGTTCAGGCAGACCTTGTGCAGATGGTGGCAGCATTTTATATATAGAAATGTCACGGGGAGTCAGATGAAGCCACTGGGGAATAGTCTGGAATGAGAACACAGGGTGTAAGGACATTTACTCTCAGAGCAACAGTGGGAGCAGGTATCATTGGACATTGAATAGATCCACATTAGCCTGGCCCTCCCTGTTTCTACTCATTCCTGAAGGACCAACATGGATTAGGTGATGGAGAGGACAGAGCAGCTGCAGATTTTTGGTCTTGTTCTCCAAGCTGACCCTGACCCTTTCACATCCCTTCCTTCCAACAAGGGAAGCTCTGAAAATATTGAGTAGAGGCCAGGCCCATGAAGCCAGGGTCTGCATGAAAGCCATGGATAAGTGTCTGTATTCCAAGCTAGGACTCAGTCAAAAACTTCCAGGAAATTCACTTAGAAACAAAGACCCTAGCTGGGTCTGGATCATGTTCCAAGCTCAGTGTTTAAGATGTACTCAACATACTAGAGCCAAGAGCAGGGCTCAGTTTCTCTACTCTTGTGACAGAAGCAAACCCAGCCTGGACCTGGATTCCTGACAGGTGAGTGTCAGGGTACAGAGTTGACCTGTGTGGTTTCTTGAGCACAAACTCAATAGGCTCATTTGTTTGAATACTTGTGTCAGGAACTGTTCGGGAAGGATTTGGAGGTGGGAACTCCTTGGAGGAGGTGTGTCATTATCGATGAGCTTCATGATTTCCAAGGGGCATGCAATTCCTTGTTAGCTCATTTGGCCTGGTGATTGTGTCTAAATACATAAGCTCTCAGTTGATATTCCAGTACAAGCCCTGCCTACCTTCTGTCATGCTCCTTACCATGATGGCCATGGGTCACGACCCTGGAGAATCCTAATTCTCAAACGAAATACTTTCATTTAAAATTTCCTTTGATCAAGTTGTTTTGTCACAACAATAGAAAAGTAACCATCACACTACCCATACCAGCAGGAGTCATGGCATTCCTCCTTCTGCTGCTTCTTCTTCAGATGGAACTTGGTGACTGTCTTCTCTTTATATTAGCTAAAGGAAGCAAATACAGATCAGTCTCAGTCTTTGTCATGGGAATTGGAGAGATGCCCATCCAACTCATTACCTTACTTTTAGCTTGTCACTCTGACTCCTATGTGACCTCAAGTGTGTCACTATTCACCCATAGGTAGGCAATGGCAGTGCCCCACTGCACAAACTCTTGTGAGAACCCAATGAGATAGTGCATGCAAGACACAGAAAACTGTGTCAATAGACATCCAAAGAAGCAACACCCCAAGGCCTAATCCTATCAGTGATTTATTTCTGAGGCCTGCTTCTCTGTCAAACATGGGGAGCAAAAGTCTGAAATGAGGCCTCCAGTGTGGGGGAGTGGAGAAGAAACCAAAGGCCTGCATTGGTCAGGATGCAAGGTTTTCCCTTGTCTTTGGCACTCATACAGCTGTTGTCCTGCCCCCATGGAAGCCACTCCAATGCACGGGTTGTGACTTACAGAAAAGATCCTGAATAAGAGTGACGTTCAGGTTGCTGAGGAAGGATTTGAAGAGTGGACATATCTGAGAATCAGGGAGAAGGTATGAGAGGGAGGAAGTGGGGAGAAGGCAAACAGATGAGACTTTGCTGGCAACACATTGCCCACCCTCCCCCAACAGATGGGTTCATTTCAAGGACCTGAGAACAGTTATCCTTAGCAATCTGACACTCTGGAATTGCAGCAGCCTGTACCACAGCTGTCCCAGGCTGCTGAGAAGCCATCACCTCAGGATGTCAGAAGTTCAGGATCTAAAGATCTAGCATCCAAAACCTTAATACCCTAGATACCTAAAATCTTGAACTCTTGAACATGCAACTTAATGCTCCTCAGAAGGCTTAAGCCTTTGGGGAGCCCAAATTCCCAGGTTCCTTCAGGTTCTTATTCACAAGCACTTAATTAACTACAGGCATTTAAGTGAAAGTGCGATTAAAGAAAACATTAGCTTCAAGGGCACAGGTAGAGCATGGATGTGGTAAATAGCTCAATCACCATCTATGATTTCTGCTTGTTCTCTCTCTGCAGCCAGCTAATGAGGGAGGTGCCATCAGATCTCTCAAACAGAAATCTGTTTCTCAGAGGAAACAATGTCCTGAGCACACAGACATAAAACCTACAAAACTTCTCCAGTCCCACCAGTCCCGCTTTGGGTTCCAACAGTGGGGGACTTACTTCATTTGTCATGAATTCCTCCAATACCAATTTAAGGATAGTGGATGTAGCGTCCAGAAGAATTTTTGCAGAGATGCTTGTTCTGGAATAGAAAGGACTTACAAAGCTTGGCCAAGACTTTAGTATGGATGATAGTAACCTGTGCTTGTTGACCCACAACTAGGCTCTACGGTTTTATTTTTGCTGCCCTGTGCACCATGTCCAGAAAAACAGTCACTGAGCATCTGATGCTTAAGTAGCTGTTTCCTCAGTGCCTGGGTGCTCATCACAGCCCTGACACAGCATCATTCACTCTGCCTCTGATTACACAGCTCCAGGCTAAGCCTTGGGACACTGGGAAAAACCTTAAATCTCCTTCATAAACATGTCTCACTGAGGTTACCTCTTCCCCTTCAACACTTATCCAGCTAACATCTCCCGGGGAAGTCCATATGAGTGCTAACTGGAGGAAGGGTTTGCTCTCCTTGTGCTCTGCTGATTATGATGGTTTGTGTAGGGTTCCTCATTTTCCTTGAATTCACTGATGGATCAAATAGTCCTCTACCTGTCTTTCCTCAGGATATGTTTAAGGAGATATCTTACTTCTTATTCACCAAATGGCTCTCAGGGCTCAAAACAATGCCTGCCTAGAAAATACAGATTTTTAGTAGAATAATGAGAAAATGCAGCCAAGGAGACAGTTCAGTCCACACAATATTGTCCTTGTAAGCATGAGAACCTGACTTCCAGCTCTAGTCCCATATTTAAAAAGCAAAAAAGAATCCAGGTGAGAGCAAACAATTGTAATACAGAGTGGAGGATACAGGGATGGGGAGAGTCCTAAGCCACTTAGTCTACTTGGTGAGCTCCAGCAATGACACATGTGTGTGCTCTCTCTCTCTGTCTTTCTCTCTGTCTCTCTGTCTCTGCCTGCCTCTCTGTCTGTCTGTCTGTCTCTGTCTCTGTCTCTGTCTCTCTCTCTCTCTCTCACACACACACACACACACACACACACATTCTCCAATGCAAAATAAGTTAAGAAAAAATCAAGTTAAATATAGAATGTGACATCTGGTGTGCTGTCACCAGTCTTTGATCTGAGGCATTAGGAGACAAAAGCAGGTAGTTCTCTTAGATTGAAGCAAACCAGTTCTGAACAGTGAAATCCTGTCTCAAAACATGTGTGTACAGTATAACAGCAGGAACAAGTACTCTGAAGGACAGGAGCATATTCTTATCAGGAAAGAGAAGGAATCTAGCAAAGACCCTGAAAGATGAAAAGACACATTGATTTGGAGTGAGGACAAATGTGTTTACATAACCACAAATTATATGCCAAGGTCTTGAGATAACAAGAGCTTATCTGAGATTCTGAACAAAAGCCATTGTGTCTAAAGGAGGGTGCAGGCAGAGCTATATCACAAAAGACTACATTTCTGTGGGTATTCAGGCCCAGCTGAACAACATGAATTTCCTGGGTCTGCGTGACAGTTCCCAGCAGCACCTAGGCCTTTGAATTTGCATGAATACTGGTATTGCTTTTGATTTGAGATCAGATCTTTGGTTTATGTGTGGAGAATAGCATTGTGGTCATAGTTGTCAATGTTGGGAACATAGACCATCCCTCTATTCTTGATCATGAATTTCTAGCCCCAGCATGTGCCCCGTTGACCATGTTTCCTTTCCCAGAGTGTGGGTACTATAACTTCCTCTCCATCTTGTGCATGAACCAATCCCACTGTCTCAAGTATAAAATTAAAGATGCAGATTTTGAGGATAAAAAGGAATCAGTGATGGAAATGCAGGATTATGATATTAAGATCTTATTGCCATAATTTTTAAGAATGTAGAGATAAGTTCAGGATAGTGATGGACCATGCTAGCATCTAATTTTCCTCCCACCTTAACTGAATGGAAAGTTAACATCCTTCAAGGCATGATGTACATTGACACAGCTGTAACGTACCATAGGCAAATGCATGATTATGTCTGGAGAGTTCTATCGTCTTGCCTCAGCAATGGAAATGGGCAATCCACATAGTCAGTGTGGATCTCATGGCTCTAGAGCACTTAACATGTTCCAGGCTCTCATTTAAACATGTATATTTTTCATGTCCTCATCCCACAAGGTTATGAATATAGATTTCTACTATTCAAACCCATAGATGTGCAAACTGAAGCCTCAAAAGATGAAGCTGTAGAGTAACAGAGCTGATAGTTGTGACAGAGTTAATCCATGAGGCTAGCCCGACTGTGTATTCCACCATGCTTCTTCCCAGGTGTGGGAATAGGATTAAAGTCAGGGGTCCTAAAGTATCTTGAGTGCCCAGATCTACTATGATGGATGGGGCTTACCTGTCCAACAAGAAAGAGGTGATATTTTCTGGATCACTCCAGCATTTCCCTATGGTTACGATTGGAAGGCCAGTCTCGGGAATAGTT
This sequence comes from Mesocricetus auratus, assembly GCF_017639785.1. NCBI lineage: Eukaryota > Metazoa > Chordata > Mammalia > Rodentia > Cricetidae > Mesocricetus > Mesocricetus auratus. Next base: position 20,280 of record NW_024434765.1, on the reverse strand, counting down.
TCAATCTTGAGTGAAGTTGTGAGGTCGAAGAAAATAAGATAGTCACCTCTGAGGTCAATCCTAGGCCTAAGGAAACAAGACTCACACCAGACAGAGGTCTATAAAGCTTTGTATGCTGCCTTGGTTTTCATCCATCTCTGTGAATCTATGCATGGTGTCTATGGGCAATGTCAACATGTAAAAGTACATGTTCTCTACAAAGTTTACACATTTGTATAGGATTTCTCTGGACTATTCGTGTTTAGCACAGCTGAGAATTTTTTATCTTGCCTGAGACTAATAATATAATAATTGCTAATATTTTATGAAACCAATTACCTTGAGGATTCCATGTAAAGTTTTATACCTGGTTTAATCCATTTTATTGGCAAATCACACTTTTTTTTAAATCAAGAAACCCTGGGAATGGAGAGTTTGAATAACTTCCTCATGACTTCATGAATGCATTTAATTTATATCTCCCCTGACCTGGTGATAGAATCCTGGGTCTCACACATGCTGTGTTCTCTCTTGGTGAAACCCCCATCATCTAGAATATCTTTTGTACAGGCTCTTGGATTTATTTTCCTTTATCTATCCTTTAAAATAAAAAACTTCAAAATTATATTTTTCTGATTGATTACATGTACTTCCTCTCTATGATTTCCAGGTTCTTTGATAGTGTCTAGATCAAAAAATTATGTGGCAAGTGATTGAGGCAAATATTGATACTGACCTCTGACCTCCACAGACACATGTGAGTGTCACACACACACACACACACAAATAGTTCATTGCATAAGACATTCTTTTGAAAGAGCCTTAATATGACCAGTTTTTACTAGAATATTTTAAATATTGGCATTTTGGGCTTCAGAGTTTCCTCTCTTTTATGGATTAGAAAACTAGGTTCATAGTCCACACAGTAGCTGGGAATTAAATGCCCACTCAAATAGGCTACAGAACACCCCACCCTGTAAATACAAGGGACTCATACTCACATAAACAGAGAGGTATTCGTAATAAAGGGCATAGTCAGGTCTATGCCTCTGCCATAGGCAGACAGGCCAACTTGCAAGTCCAGGATTCTGATTTCATTGTTCTGCAACCTGCCCAAAAACCACATGTGCCCAGTTGTCATTCCTCCTTGTAACATTGTGCCTTTCCTCATCACTCTCTTGTTCTCACTACAGCCTGCTCAGAAGAGTGAACCTCTAAACTCTCAGGTGCAGTTGACTGAATGAGGGAAAAGTAGGCACCATACCCAGAACTTGAACCAAGGTTTATGTGACTCAAAACCCCATGAAGCCTCTGCTTAAGACTAGGAGTATAAATTCCAGGTTCCTGTCTCATGAAAGGACTTGTACTTGTACTCCTAGCTGTATCTGAAGTATAAAAGTGTTGTTCTTAGGGAAGGGTTTTGGGTACCATGATGTAGGTAGAGATGAGGATAAATGCAACATTCACCTTGAGCCTGGAATTACAAACTGAGAACCCAGAAACATGAACTGTTCAAACTATCCCTGTAGCCCTGAGTCAGACTTACTCAAGCACTAATGAGTCTTGCTTCAGAACTCCTCAGCTCTGTTGGGGATAATGAGTCTTATCCACCTGTCTTTGACATTGGGCAGTCAGGAAGTCCCCTTTCTGGAATCTAAGAAGTACCAACTCACCGTAAAACATTTTTAGATGAAAAGAGTTTAAAAAGTCTCGGTTCCAATTTATCGAAAGTTTCTATAATCCTCTTCTTGGCTAATGGCCAATCCGCAGGTTTCTGAAGCAACTCAGGATTCAACTTCATGGTCTGAGGGTCATCTGTCAAAAATTGTCATGAGTAAGTCACCTACACCGATAGAGAATGATTTCCAATCTTCCTGGTTTCAGAGAAGTCTGTTTCTCTGTGCTGGTTCATTCAGTCTGCATAACTCAGTGAGGGAAATATTGTTACCATTTTCATTGTATAGAAGAGGAACCTGAGACTCCTAAGATTAGGAAATGTGTCTACACCACTGGATATATGCACTGTTTCCAGGCTATTTCATGCTAATGTATGTTATGCATGTATCAAAAAACAATCAATAAATTGGCCTAGCAAATGAAGTTGAGGGTGTAGACCTGCTTGCAGTGGTGACATAAGGGTCTTTCATTCTTAATGAGATTCTCATGTGAGTTTGAGAAACTTAGTCAAAAAGTTGAGAGGATAATTAAGCAATGGAAAAATCTAGAACCAAGGGGAAAATATATAGCGCACATTATGTCACAAGCAGTGAAAGTGGGAAATAGGGGTCCCACAATGATAGCTTGGAATCAGTTCCAGAGAACAGTAATTCACAGTGGAGCAGGAGGATAGAGTGTTCTAACAGAAGATAATCAGAGAACTAGCAGGGAATGAACACAATAAAAGTCATGTCTCAGAATGCATGTGTGAAGTAATTGGGATGTTTGCGTAGAAAATATTTCTAGTGTGAAAGAAAGAAATTATAAATTCAGGGACAAAAGAAAACAAAACAACAACAACAGAAACAACAAAAACACCCTTATTTGTAAAATGAATAATGCATCTAAATGATGCTTTAAAATATTGGCTATTAAGCAGTTTCCCTTCCAATTACTCTAGTTTGTTACCTGTTTAATTTATGTGGGTGTATAGATTTTAGATTGGAATCATGATATCATAAATATTTTGTCCAATTTGTAATTGAGGTTTCAGTTCATCTTCAGGTTTTAGCTGCTGAAACCAAAAATCTGTAAAGACTAGCAATTGTTTCTGTATACTGGTTTACTGTTATGTATTGAGTGTCTTTAAGTACTGTTGAAAAGATTTCAATCTTCCATTAATGCTTTAATATTATGTATATGTATATATATACATATATATACATATTGGAAGCAGCATTAATGGAATTCATTGTGTATGAACATACACATATTCTTCAATATTCTTTCTTTTGTTTTTTTGAGACAGGGTTTCTATGTATTGTTTTGGAGGCTGTCCTGGAACTAGCTCTTGTAGACCAGGCTGGCCTCGAACTCACAGAGATCTGCCTGCCTCTACCTCCCGAGTGCTGGGATTAAAGACGTGCGCCACCAACTCCCGGCCATTCTTGAAATTTCTAAATAAAAACATTCAAGTGTGACCATATATTATCTGTGTTTTCAATGCAGTGGTGAGATGGGTCAGCCTTTAAGAGGACTTGTTGCTCTTGCAGAGGTCTAGAGTTCAGTTTCCAGTATCCATTTTGGCTGCCTCATAACCATCTGTAACTCTGGGAGATGTGACACTCTCTTCTGGCTTCTGGGATCATACACAGAGATAAATACACAAAGATACCTAAACATAAAAAATAAAATCTTAAAAATCAATATTAATAAAGTAAATGTAACCACAATACTACATCATGGTTCTATGATAACAGGATCTACCTATTATAATGACACAGATAAGGATACCTCAGTTAGTATTGCTTAGATAATAGCTACATGTCACTACACAAATGATGGGGTATGTCCTTCTGTATATATGTTTCTCTCATTTATTGATGAATAAAACACTGTTTGGCCAATAGGCAGGCAGGAAGCATAGGTGGGGCAACCGGACCAGGAGAGGGCCTGGAAAAGGAAGGCAGAGAGAGGTGGTGAGGGGACACCATGCTGCACAAGGAGTAACATGTTGGATTCAGGGTAAGTCACAGCCTCGTGTCAATAGAAATGGGTTAATAATTAAGATAGAGGTAGCCAGAAAGAAGCACTAGCCATCCACCAACAGTTTTATAATTTTTATAGTGTCCGTGTGCTTATTTTGTGCAAATTGGCTGTGGGACCAGGTAAGACAAGAACTTCCACCAACGCACAACTCCCTAGGTAACCTTGGTCCTGACACTATTTTCTCTCTGCTTCAGTGGAATGAGAGGATGGCTCCTTCCTTCATCTTTGAAAGATGCCTAAACATTAACAAGATTTAAAGTCAGTATGTGCAGAGCTTTCCTATTACTTTGAGAACTGTTTGACAGTTAGCCTAGTTCTTCTAAGGCAGTGACAGAGGTGCCATAAATAGACAGTGGGGGCTTTATGGACATCTAATCCAGGTAGGTTGATACCTTCATTTCCAGCCAGACAACACAGATCAAAAAGAAAAAGTAAAGCAAAGTACAGTAATATATGTTAAGAATTTCAACACAACATGTTGGTTAAATTATGCAAACCAGTAGTAAAATATAAAAAATGAAAGGACTGTTAGCATTAGAGAAATGCAAAGTGAGACAAGTTACAGCTTCTTATCGCTGATAATGACAACCCACTTAACCCAGGTAAAGTTGTCTGGGTAAGTGCTTTGAAGGGAGCAGGACTAGGGGACAGTCTCCCGCAGACTGTTAGAGAACGTGATGATATACTAAGAGAATATGTGACAACAGCTGCCATAATTTAAGATGTGCACACTTCTTTAAATTTTGAAATCTCACTTTGATGAATTTATACTTCATGTATATTGACAAAAATCTATTAGGATATAATGTCGTGGAATTTGTTCTTTCTAAAATAATACATGAGTGAGGCAGGAATTGAATGGTTGAACAAATGTGAGTAAGTCATGCATAAAGGTCAACACTGGCCCCTCCCAGAAGCCTTGGCTGTTGCAGGTAGAGTTTATTAAGGTTTCTCCAGGGACTAGCTAGCTGATGTGACCTATATTGGCTTACTTCCAGAGACAGAATTCATAATGTTCAAATTATTCCAGTCATGGCCAATATTACCAAAAGCTGATGCTGAGGTCCCAGTGAGCAGGATGCACAAGACAACAAGGCTCCCAAGTTGGAACATTTCCCGTGCTGACACCTGGATGGTCACAGGAGGAAGGAGGAAACAATGCACAGTGAACACCTGTCACTCATACTTGACCTTCCTACAAGACAGATGTGCTCTGCTCACAATAGCTAAGAAATGGAAGCAGCAAAGATGCCCACCCTCAGGAGTGGATGAAGATAGTGAGGCCAATTGCACAAGGGGATTATATTCAGCCATAAAGAAAACATAAATCGTGACATTTCAGGAACTGGGTGGAAGTGGAAGTCTTTGTTCTTGGAAAAATTAACCAGATTCAGAAATTCAAAGTATCCTATTTTCTCTCATGTGCAAATGAGATTAAAACATATATATATATATATAGTGTGTGTGTATGTATATGTATATGTACACAATGTATATGTAAATGTTTATGAATGTGTTGAATATGAGTGGGGTCATAAAATAAGGATGCCATGATAGGAAAAGTAGAACTCTTAATAGAAGAGAAGAGGGGAAAAAGGGAGGGAATGCATGTGACATGAATGTAAAAGGAAAGAAGAAGCTATTAGCAAGGGGTGGGAACAGGGAAGAATATCAGGGGAGGGAGTAGGATAGGAAACAAGTATGTAGGTAAATGCCACAACAAACTGTACTACTTTGTATAGTGAAATTAAAAATAATAAACATAAGCAAAGACAATCATAACTGGGGAAAAGGAGTTAACTTGTTCTAGAGAGGAGCAGGCAAGATTGGGAAGATAGAGAAACATTAGACACACAGCCAGCAAGTGGAGGGCAGGACTTGGAAAGCCAAGCTGACTCCAGCCTGTGCTCCTTATACTCAGGACCTTTATGCTTGCCGCCTTCTCTGCTTCAAACCTATTTCCTTCTTGCTTTGCCACCTAAATCTGTTCTCTTGATTCATTAATACCTTACACCTTCCATGAAGCCAGCTTTAGACACCTCCCCAGAGCCCAGCACTAGATTGCCCACCAAATCTGGCTCCACCAAGCTTGGGACATCACTGTCCTTATAGTAGTAGATATGGCTTGTGTTACTGCTGATCCAATACTCCAGTAAGATGCCTTCATCCATACACTGAGACAAGTCATTGCTGAATAAAATCTGAACAGTCAATGAAACACATGTGAAACCTAGGTTGTCATTAGTCTGACACAATATCATCAAATCTGTTAGATCCAACACTTCCCTAACACAAACAGATGCCTTCCCTGTACTTCTTGCCCTAAAGCCTCCTGAAGAAAACCTTTGTAAGGTGATTCACATTGGGAGAGACTCTACTCACTGGTTTGGAGAAGGATGCACACAAAATCCTTATTTCTCTGCAGTCTCCTGGGATACTGTAGTAACAGTGGCCCTTATATACTTGTCACAAAATTAGAAACAAGTTCTGTGCCCAGAACTTGTTCTAAAGAGTTCAAAGAAAATACTTAAGGTTAGCCAAAATATTCCAACCCAAAGGTCACCCAGGATACTTGAGTGGCAGTCACAAATTTACAGGCACTTCTGAGAAAACTAAGGCCCCAAGTTGTGGAACCTGAGATTTCCCAGAAGAGATCAGTTCTGTATTGACTTTTAAGAAGAAGGTTCTGTTGGGAAGGCTACCAGTGTGTGCCTAGATTAGCTCATTTAAATGACTCCATCAGATAGAAAATAACTGATAATTAGATTTTTACTAGGGAAGCATTTACACAAATAATAGTAAATAACCACCATAGTCTTCCTCTTCCAGAAGCTACAATCTGCTGCCCTTCTGATGCTCTCACTGCAACCCAAGAAGACAAGCCAGCAACTCCTCTATCCTATAATGGGTCACATGTGAACACCTGAAACCACACCCAAAAGGTATGGCCACCCCTATAAGTTCTCTGGCAAAGCTAGATGCTACTATATTTTCCCTTTTTGTCTAAATAAGAGGGTTTGAAGCCTGTTACAAAAACTATATACAATGATAACAATTATCAAGTATAGTCCAGGAGAAGGAAAGGTAAAAACATAAACAAATTTGAACCTACAATCAGCAAGAGCAAAATTAAGCAAGGAACACATAATGAATCTTCAGTCTCTGGGTAATGACATATAGCAGAGATTACTCTGATTGCTGTCCTATTCTGCAAAGTCCTAATATGTTCTAGCTAAGATAAGAGAGGGTACTAGCTGTGACTATCTAGTCTTCAACCTCATCAAAGACCTGAGAAGGAAAATAACATTAGCAGGGTAAGCAGGAAGTGCAAGCATGCGACTTCCTAAAGGTTCAAGAAATGACAGAAACAGTGGGCTACCTGGACAGTCACCTGTGGTCTCACAGTATCATCAGGGCAATTGACTTTGGCTAAGGCCTAGAGTACTGACAGACCATCTCAGAAGCAGGAACACTGAAAGACTGTCTTACCATGATTGCAAAATTCAGCAATCTTTTTAAGTTTATCTCGTGCTAGCCCATTTATGACAGTGTGTTCAAAATCAGCAGTTGAGGTAGGGGCAGTTCTTTGCCCAAAAGGCTAGTAGCTGAGAAGAAAATGAACTCCAAATGGAGTGTCATTGGTGAATATCGTACTCTCAGGAATAGCTGGTGTTGTCAGGAGCAGTTGTGTCTCATGTCAACAGAGTTCTAAATTGTTAAAACATTTAAATGTTATATTCTGTATGTGTTTGAAGTGTTTGAAAATTAATTATGTCTGTTGGGTACATCTCTGAGCACATATAAAGCCTGACTAACATCATTAGGTATAAGAAGCATGGGTAATTATAATCTGTAATTCTCAGAAAAATGATTGCTCAGTGACTTAAGCTTCCCAAATGTAATTTAAACAATCTTTATCAGATTTGTAGCATTAGGACAATGACCTCACATTTCTAACTATATAATATATATGTAAATCTCCATATCAGAGATAAAACTGAAATATCTTGACCAGAATAACTGCATAATGCAACATGATAAAAATATCCTAAATTGTATCAATATATAAAATATATTAAGCATATGTAGAAACATACATACATATAATATGATAAAAATAGTTTTACATTTTTCACAAAAACATTGTAAACAGAAAGAAGGGCCTACACAGTATGACGAATATAATTTCAAGTTTGAAACAATATACATACAAATGATCCAAGACAGAAATACAAAATTATTGTACATAAGTTTCAATATACAAGAAACAATAACAATGTAATCTGTCTATAGCCAATAGTTGCTAAAATAGTTCACAAGAAAATATACTAATCTACTTATATCCTGACTATTCCCTTTATACTTTCCTAAAAGAGATTCCTAGGTTTGAACGTTATTTTCCATTCCCAAACCTATACAACTTGAGACCAACCGTAGACAGGTGACAAGTATCTATATTCTATGGAAAAAAATCAGAACACCATTTAAACCAACTGTAGGGAAAGGGGAATTGTTTTCTTAGAATTACTCCCAGCTGTCATAGGGATGAAGTTGACTTTATGGGATCCTGTAGAAGAAAAAAACTAAAGAAATGGTTAAATCTCAAGAGAACTAGCTGTAAAACTTGTAACTGGTCTCTGAGTAAGCAGCTCCCTCCACGGACTCTGCATCAGCTCCTGCCTTCCAGGATCCTGCCCCGTTTGAGTTCCTTTCCTGACTTCCTTCAGTGATGAACAGCAATCCTGAAGTGTAAGCCTAACAAATCCTTTCCTCCCCAACTTTCATTTTGGTCATGGGGTTTTGTTGCAGCAGTAGAAACCCTAATTAAGACAAAGAGTGTGACCAGGAACAGGGGACAGGCTATAAAACCTCAGAGTGCACTATAAGTGATCTACTCCCTTCACCAAGGATCTATCTTCTGAAAATTCTAGTCTTCCCAACCAGTACCACCAGCCTGGTGGAGCATTTCACATTTCAGTCACAGCAGCGTCTAAGTGGAGCCCCTGTGTGCAGGAGCTGGGGAAGGAATCCTCGGGTGTATAAGGGCTCCTTTATCTGAAGGATCCTATCATAGAAAATTCAACAAGCATTTGTGAAATTTACCAGTCGATGGGAGTTAATACTTTTACAAATGGGAGACTAGGCAAGAAAACATCATGCGAGCAGTCCAGTGTAGGACATCAAGGCCTGAGCATAGCTCGGCTGGTACTGAAAGCTCCAGGTTCCAGGCCAGAGATCTGCAGCTAGGATCTCCTTCTCCAAAATACAGGGAGAAGTGTCCACTGCCAAGGTCTCAGGATCCTCCTCACTTCATTTAGCAGATATTTGCTAGGTGTTCCCAGCAGTCATTCCTTTGTGACTCAAACTGGTGGCTATAAATATCACAGGCATACAATAACTTCTGGTAAGCAACTCCCCTGTCTTCTCTCTTAACCAGGAGAAAGAAGGAAAAGAAGCCAGAAACACAAAATGCTTAGCTGGATCAGCTTAAGGTTCCCTCAGACTCCAGTTTATGGTGCAGGAAGCTAACGTTGATGGGTTTCAGGAAGAATTGCTGAGGACTCAGGCTATCCCAGCTCCAGAAAGAGTAGGGAGACTCAGTCAGTACCTTCAGGTTTTGTCAGAGCCTGATCCAATGAGTCAGCTGGGTTACCTGAGTAGGGGCATGAGGATTGAGAAAAGGCAGATAAAAGAAGCAGAGACAAAAATACAGGATAGGTTGTTAGGACAGCCCAATCCATACCTTTCAGCACACTGGACAGCCCTGAGTTTAATTTAGAGCATGCTTATATACAGACTGGAGGCAAAACAGAACAAAGAGCAGCATAGTCAATTAACCATCTCCCTGCACTGTCCTTGAATTGAGTAGCAGCCAGGCTCTATATCTATCATGTGAGTTCTGCTAGCAACAAGCAGCTCCATTCCTTATCTGTATGTTCCTTTAGGCTGGCATCAGAAGCTTGTTATTTAGATAATATGCTCTTTCCCATGGGCTTAATCAGAACTTTCTCATGGCTCTCAAGGAGACTGAAACAAGCAGTCTTGAACTTTAATGTTATATAATTCAGAATAGCCTCCAAATGGAAACTGAGTCACTGTGGGCTCCCACAAGTTTTAAAGTGGGCCACCATTTTAGATAGGTAGATAGGCAAATGAGGACTACCTACAACAATGCTAACCTTCACTGTACCACTCAAATGAATCAGCTACTAAGACATTGGCTCCATGTTTTATTAGGAAGAACCCATATCCTGTGATTGAGACCAGGGGTGCGAACAACACAACAAGATTCCTCTGTAGGAAACACTAACATTAAAGTGTATGGAACTTGAAAAGATTTTACTATGAACAGGGTATAATGGGAATTATTTAGAAGCCTTCCAGCACCTCTGAAGTGTGCATCATTACCCTGCATGCTCCAAAAATGAAAGACAGAGAAAAGGGAATAAAAATTTGATCATGTACAGAAAAATGACAGAGAGAGCCAGAGAGAACACAGATGCCTACAGTAAACCATGTACTTCCTGGATGCTGGATGTAATTGGGGGCTGCTTGGAAGTTTCACTGACAAGTGTTTGCCTCCTCTGCATTCCCAAAATGCATAAAGAATAAAGAAAGTCTGACAATGAAGTGGTTTGTGATGGGAAATGAGTCACACTAAGGATTCTTGGAAAAGGATAGATATTTATTAAGATAGATAGAAGTAACTTACATGAAAGCTGAGAACTGGGTCAGGGCTCTATGGTCTCCAAACCTCAACTTCAGCAGGGCCACGAGAGCAAGTGCTCACTCCTCTACCATCTCTTATCCCTGAATCCTCCCACATACCCATGGTCAGTGCTGCAGGTAGGTGATCTCTCCCTACAGTTTCCCTTTCAGTCTAAAGAAAAGATTTAGACTTGATAAAAATTGAAACTTATATACAGCATATATGTATAAACAAATTATAATCTACTTATATCTTATCCTAAGTATATATGCCCCATCTAAACCCTAAACTTACCTGAAAGAGATGCCCAAGTCTGAACACCTCCTTCCAATCCCAACCCTAAATAATTGAAAACTAACCCTATCATGTGTAAACTATCCTGAAATGTCAACAGTAGGGAAAGGGGGTGTAGTATTCTCAGAATTACTTCCTGCTGAAATGGGACAATGATAACCTCATGGGATCTTGTAGGAAGAAAATGGTAGTGTAACAAATGTCTCATTTGCATTCAGTCTCTGTTGGCAGGAGACACTTGATTGAAGTTCTTAACTGAAGTTCTAATAGTGATTGTAGCTCTTGTCTGAGGCTATGGCCAGATTGTAAAAGGTGCATCATATATCAGTTCATTTATCCAGAGTTGTGTAGAGCCATGTAGTCCCAAACCGGTTTCAGGATGGTACTTGTCAGGTGGAGTTGATGATATGGGGCTCCATTTTCTTTCTGAAGTGTTTGAAGATTGCTGTTAGGAAATTCCTTGTTCTCTGTGGAAAGCTCAAACGTTAATGTCAACAAAGAAATTTCAACTTTTATATGTATGCATACCAGGAAAGGCAACAATAAGGAAGATGGTAACTGTGAGACTTTCAGAGAAAGAACTGAGAATAAACAGATGGCAGTCCCTATAGTTTGTTTTCTTCTGCCTTATATCAATTGGCTCCTTGATATAATACAGAAACTCTGAATTTTATTTTACCGACATGCTTGGATTTAGAGGAGAGCCAAATCCACCTCCAAAGCCATTTTCAATTTAAGTGAATTGGGACTAAAAGAGCATTAGGAAGTAAAGAGAAATACATATTATAAGGGCAAGTTTAAGAGAATTAGACATTGATACCAAACATTCGATTCTTGCTTGTTTGATGGTCCTTTGGGAGGCTATCCTCTGTTCTTCAAGTATCCATATATTCAATATTTTCTTGCTATTCATAGATGTGTTTTCTTGTGAAGACAAAACAAAACACATCTCTTTCCCTTTATGAGGTCTCCTTGCACATAGTAGAATATGACCTTGTGGATGAGCTGTCATCTTTCCTCTTCCAGTGGTTTCTCCTGTTCAGATCAAATCTTGATCAATTTTGATGGAATCCAAAGTTTCTCTTCTCTTGTGGAAACAATGTAACACATATCCTGGTTTCCAAACTGAGGTCATAACATCCTTGAAACACACAGGTTGATTTAGTTCAGATGTTTTTTCTGTATTTCAGTGTCTTTCTGCAGCTGTGTGCCCTTTCTCATTAGCACTAAGAAATTTTAGGTTAATAAATCATTATGCAATATGCGTTTTGGGCTCTTTGTTCTCTCTGGCTATTTGTAAAGTACTTCTTTTAAGGTACAGTTAGATCTCTCAACCACTGCTTGTCCTATAGGATTGTAAGGTATACCAGTTACATGGTTTATGTTATAATATTTGAAAACTGTTCCAATTTTCTGGAGACATATGCTGGAATATTGGCAATTTTTTGGCAGGTATTAACTACCATCACCTCTAAGAGGTGTGTGATAACCCGCCTTTTCAGAGTTAAGAGCAGTAGTCCATTGGAAGCCTGAAAACATGTCTATAGTATGGAGTACATATTTCAAACTTCCAAATTCTGGAAAGAAAAATAAAATCATTTCCCAAGTTTCATTTCTGTAATACCTTTGGGATTACTGCCTGCTGGTAATGGAGTTTGATTAGAAAATTAACACGTTGGGCAGTTTCTTACTTTTTCCTCAGCTTGTTTCCAAGTGATAGAAAAGTCCTTCTTTAAGCCTTTGCTAATAACATGGTGTTTCCTATGAAATTCTGAAGCTTCCAGCACACTTCTTATTAATAAACAACCAATCCCATCATTACTTTGTGCTAGTGGGCCTGGCAGACCTATATGGGATCTGATGTGTGTTATATATATAGGATGAATTCTATTTCTGATGGTTTCCTGTAATTGTATAAACAATGAGGTAAATTCTTTATCATCCGGAATAAATTCTGCAGTCTCAATGTGTAAGACAACCCTCTCTGCATACTGAGAATTCGTAACTATATTGAGAGGCTCTGTAAAATCTGTAACTACCATGAGAATGGCATACAACTCTGTCTTTTGTATAGAGTTGTAAGGGCTTTGAACTGCTTTACTTATATTTCCTGATTTATAACCTGCCTCACCTGACTAGTTTGCATCAGTGTGAAATGTAAGAACTACATAGATTGGTGTTTTTCTTACAATAACTGGAAGGTCCCAAATTGTTTTCTTTATGAATTTGATTCTCTCTGTTTTGGGATAATTGTTCATAATGGTTCAGAAAAAGTTACTGCAAGCCCTTTGCCAATATTCATTATCCTTCTATAAGGAGGAAATTTCTTCATTTCTTAAAGGTACAATAATTTCTGTTGGATCCCTTCCAGTTAGCTGATGAAGCCTTAATTTACCTTTTAATATCAAACCAAAGAACTTTTCTATATATGTATTCAGTTTTTTATTCTGTTTATATGGCAGAAATACCCATTCTAGTATGATATATTCCCTCTGTTTCAAAAATCCTTGAGGGGTATTCTCTAGATGATATAATAACCAGAATACAGTCCAGTTTTAGATTCACAGGTCCATATGTGCTTCTAATATTCTTTTTTATACCCATTCTAATCCTTTTTCAGCCTCAGCTGATACTATTCGTAGACTATTTAAGTCCCTGTCTACCTTTAGAGCAATTTTAGGTGTCTGAAATCATGCCCTTCTACTACAATAATAGTCTATAATTGAGAAATTTCTCTATGTAGTTTTTGAAGACCATTAAGATTCTGGTAACAATCTCTCCTGATCTGTACTTTTTACAGTCTAATACTTTGTAGATGTATTTTATGACCTAAACATTAATAGAACCTCCTCTTTGTATTTTTCTGGGGCAATCTGTAATTCCAGAGTGAGGTAAAATTTCCTTTACTGCCTCAAACATTTTTCCAATGTTCCTTCTATCGAATCAGCCAGCATTATGTCATCCATATAATGGTAAATTATGGATTGCAGAAATAGTTTGAGAATTATTTCCAAAGGTTTTTGCACAAAATACTGGCATAAAGTAGGATCATTTGGCATTCCTTGTGGCAAAACTTCCCATTGAAATCTTCTAAACTAGATGAGAATTGCTAGAGGTAGGCACTGTGAAGGCAACTTTTTCCCTATCTTTTGTAAAGGTATAATGAAAAAGCAATCTTTTAGATATATTAGAGTTTCAGCGTGGCAGGATTTATGTTGAGGTCCTTGATCCATTTGGACTTAAATTTTGTGCATGGCTATAGAGATGGATCTATCTGCAGTCTTCTACATGCCAGCATCCAGTTATGCCAGGACAATTTGTTGAAGATGCTGTCTTTTTCCAATGTATAATTTTAGTATCTTTGTCAAAAATCAAGTGTTCATAGGATTGTGGCTTAGTATCCAGGTTTTCAATTTGATTCCATTAGTCTGCCTGTTTATTTTTGCGCCAATACCAAGCTATTTTCAGGACTATAGCTCTACAATAGTGCTTGAAGTCAGGGATGGTGATGGCTCTGGAAGTTCTTTTATTGTACAGGGTTGTTTTGGCTATTCTGTGTCTTTTGTTTTTCCATATAAAGTTGTGTATTGAAGTCTAATTTGTTCAATACTAGGATAGCTACACCAGCCTGTTTCTTGGATCCATTTCAGTGGAAAATCTTATCCCAACCCTTTACTCTGAGGTAATGTCTATCTTTGAAGTTGAGGTGTGTTTCTTCTATGCAGCAGAAGGATTCATTCTGCCTTCATATCCATTCTGTTAGCGTGTATCTGTTTATAGGCAAATTAAGTCCATGAATATTGAGGAAAATTAAGGACCATTGAGTGTTAATTCATGTTTGTTTTTGATTTGTTGGTAGTGTAATTGTTTCTTTTGTCTTTTGGTAAAGTTGGATAATCTATTGCGTATATTTTTGTGAGCATAGTTACCTTCCTTAGATTGAAGTTTTCCTTCCACTACTTTCTGTAGGGCTGGGTTTGTGGATATGTATTGTTTAAATCTGGTTTTGTAGTGGAATATCTTGTTTTCTCCATCTATAGTTAATGAAATCTTTGCTGGGTATAGTAGTCTGGGCTTGCCTCCATGGTCTCTTAGTGTTAGTGGAATATCTATCCAGGACCTTCTGGTTTTCATAGTTTCCATGGAGAAGTCAGGTGTGATTCTGACAGGCTTGCCTTTGTATATTACTTGGCCTTTTTCCTTTGCTGCTCTTAATATTCTTTCTTTATTCTGTATGTTCAGGGTTTGTACAATTATGTGGTGGGCTTCTTCCTTTTTTGGTCCACTCTATTTGGTGTTCTATAGGCTTCATGCACTTTCATTGGCATGTCTTTCTTAAGGTTGGGAAAGATTTCTTCTATGAATATGTTTTCTGTACCTTTGAGTGCGTTTCTTCACCTTCTTCTATGCCTATTATTCTTAGATTTGGCCTTTTCACAGTGTCCCATATTTCCTGGATATTTTGTGTTAGGGATTTGTTGGACTTGAGATTTTTTTTGGTCACTGAATCTATTTCTCCTAGTGTATCTTCAATACGTGAGGTTCTCTCTTCCATCTCTTGTATTCTGTTAGGTATGCTTGCATCTGTAGTTCCTGATCATTTACTCACCTTTTCTAGTACCAGCATTCATTCAGACTGTGTTTTTTTAATCATCTCTATTTCAGCTTTCAAGCCTTGCATTATTTGAATTGTTTCCTGTAATTTTTGCTTGTCTTTTCTTCCATTTCTTTAAAAGAGTTTCTCATTTCTTCTTTTGGGATCTCTAACATCTTCATGAAGTTGTTTTTTATGCCATTCTCTTCTGTTTCATCTGTGTTGTGATGTTCAGATCTTGCTGGTGTAGAGTCCCTCGACTCTGGTGGCATGATTTTTTTTTCTGTCATTGAATTTGTACTTGTATTGTCATTTTCCCATTCCTTCTTTCACTGGGTACAGGTGGGGTCTCTTCCTTTCCTGGTGAGTACAGATCCAAGGTTCTCTTCCAGTGGGTACAAGAAGGTCCAATTCACTGATGGGTCTCACAGTGGGTATAGATGGGTCTCAGACACTCCCTCTCCCAGTGGGTTGGAGCTCTGCCCTCTGCCCTCTGCCCTCTGCCTTCTTCCCTGAATGGGGCTGGGCCTAGCAGACTCTCTCAGCAGGTTCCTGGTAGCTTGGTCCTCTGGGGGTGAGTTGACCTTGCTGCAGTTCCCAGTCCAGGAGATCCCGGAGAGGGTAAATGGAAGAAAGTGGGGACCAGTAAGGGAGCCTGAAGCTCACCTCTGCCCTCTGCCCTGAGTGGGGATGGGCATAGGCAGGCTCTCCCAGCAGGCTCCTGGTAGCTCGTTCCTCTGGGGACAAGCCGAGCTTGCTGCAGTTCCCATTCCAGGAGATCCCAGAGAGGGTTAGAGGAAGGAAGTGGGGACCAGGAAGGGAGCCTGGAGTTCACCTATGCCCTCTGCCCTCTTCCCTGATTGGGTATGGGTGTAGGCAGGCTCTCCCAGTCAGCTCCGGATATCTCGGTCCTCTTGGGGTGAGTTGAGCTTGCAGCATTTCCCAGTCCAGGAGATCCAGGAGAGGGCAAGCAGAAGGAAATGGGGATCAGGAAAGGATTTACTTCTTGTAGGGGCCATTTTTAGGCCAAGATTCTTGAGTTATAATGGTAAAATCTGTTCCTGTGTTCAACAAGCCTATCAGCATAATGTTATTCATCTGCAGTCTTAATTTTGGTCTTTGATCATTTATCGAAGTCTACCAAAATGTATAATTTTTGTTTCCTCCAGTAATGATTGGTTCAACCTCAGTAGATAATCTATCATCCAGAGTGGTATTACTCTTTACCACAGGCAGTGGATCTCCTAATTGTCCTTGGACAGATTGTACTCCACAGTGATTGGGAATGACTGGACCATTTTCGACATGGAGACCTTCGAGAGGCCCCCCAAGGAGTTTCCCGATTTTAAAGGGTTATCTTGTCTGTCTGAAGTCAACCTACACTCATTAGTCCAGTATCTGTCTTTGCCACATTTCCTACATAATCCAGAAGTCTGAAGCCTTCTGTTTGAATCATTCCTAGCAGGAACATTATCGCTCAGAATGCTTTGCCTACAATTTCTTCTCAGATGTCCTATTCTACCACAGTTAAAACATCTGGTATTTTGATGTTTGTTTAAACTACTGGAGATCACTTCTCCTACCCAAGTATCTATGTCCTTGTGGTTAAGGCATTTGGCAGCTTGGTGCCTTGATAGACCCTTAGAAATTGCCTCTCCTACTCAGGCTTCTGTATCTTGATCTTTATTCTTAATATTTGCTGAATGCAAGACCCGTTCGTCCAATGGTGCTGACATGAGTTTCAATGGTCAGAATACTTGTTTGCATTATGGATTTGCATTTTCATAAGCTAAAGTTTCTATGATAATTCTCCTGGACTCTAAGTCAGTTGCCTGTAATTCTACTGCTCTGGACAGTCTTTACAAAAATTCAGTGAAACTTTCTCTTTGACCCTGTGCCACCTTGGTATAGGTTCTATCTTCTCTTCTGGTTCATGAACCTTATTCAAAGCCTTCAGAGCTGTTGTATGGCATAAATACAGGATGTAGTTATCATATTCAACCTGAACCTGTAGGTCAACATTTAATAATATCATCTTTAGATACCTGAATGGCAAGTAAATTGCCTGCTAGCTTGTCAATGTTTGCAGACATGGAATTAATTGTTTCTTCCAGCCTGATAGCTCTCTCTTGACTGGATTCTATTTTGGCCATAAGGGCAGTGGACATGGAATAAATTCTGTCTTGTAAATTGTTGTGTTTAAGTTCCAAGTTATCTACTTTGTTACACATTTCCCCATTGACCTGAAGATTTTGAATTTTTTACTCCAATTTTTCAATCATTTGCACAATTTCCCCATTATCTTCCTTATGCAATTATATGTATTAGGAAGCTAATCATGAGCATCAGACACACATACATTTGGCCACATCATAATTATCTCCCAATATGTTATCCATTACATTGGCAATGAGATCTCTAACGTTCTGCATTGTTAGATTATTTACCATGGTATAAAGCAGGTAATGGTATCACCAGGTTAAGGTTGCAAACTTATTTCCAATTAATTCTGGTTAAGGAGAGGATTCTTAGTATCCTTGGCCAGTAGACAGCACAGGTATATCACCAAACTCAGCTCTGCCACAAATCCTCCTCTGTCATAAAATGGTAAGGGATTTGAACATATCTTTTTTACTTTTTTTTTAATTCAAAGTTATCCCTACTGGCAGTTCAACTGGAAGACCTTGGTTAAAGTGGATGAATTCTCTTTCCCTTTCTCTGTCTCTCTCTCTCTCTCTGTAAATTTCATTCAAGGGACTTCATGTACACAGAGAGGGATAGAGAAAGCAGGGAGCTGTCATAGTTCCTCTTTTCAATGGGACTTAGACAAACCAGGCCTGATCTGGGGTGATTGAAAGAGCCCAGCCTCTCTACAACAAGAGCCCATTGTGCATGCTATGTAATATAATTGAAGATATTACTGTCAGCTGTGTGCACAGCTTGCCAAGTGTGAGGACATTCACATGTGTTTCCCACCAGTTTTCTCTGCACGTGGATAGCAGGGAGGCCAGGTGCAATTTCACAGAGAATGAAGAAGACACATATCAGGTCATAGAGCCAGCAGTGGGAGGAGTGAAGATTTGATCCCAGTCCTCCCAGTCCCAGTGACAGGATCTGAGCAGACCTGTCCAATTCCCCTACTTACCACCCTCATGAAGTGCCATACACTTTCCTGTCCATTATGCAAAAGATATACATGTACAAGGTGTTCACCTACCTAGCAGGACCCATGACAAATGAGCTGAGGACTTGCACCAGGACTGAGGTCACCACCTCCAGAACCAGCACCCCCAGGTTTGTTTCCTCTTAAAAAGATTTCAGCATGGCCCTTGCTCTATGCCCCGTAGCTGGGAACAATATTTTCACAGGTTTCTAGAAAGTGGTGGCCTGCTGCCATGAGGAGGGTCTGTATACAGAAACAAGACTTGCAAGAACATGGCAGGGTCTGAGTGCATGAACTCTCAGAATCATAGAGTTCATCATCTTCTGCTATGGTCACCACATATTAATAATAGGCCATTAAGACTTGCAAAATTATAGTGGCCAGAATCCATGCTATCCCTCATCCCAAAATCCAGCTACCACCTCTTTCTGTGTTATTTCTTCTTGACATGGGCCCTGCACTGGGACAGTAATTTAAGTGATGGAACCTGTGGAAAAACAGGATGTGCAAACCTAGGGACAGTCCTGCCCTGCCAGCTGGCCTCAACCCAATGTAGGTGGAAGGACCCAGGCACTTAGATTCTACTGCTATGTGACCTTGGTAGTGATAGGCCTCTCAAAACCATGTTTTCCCCCTGGAAAATGACACTTTCAAACCTGCCTCCTGGCAACAGGCTCAATAAAGAAGTGTATCTGACATGGAGGACCCACAGCAGCAAATGGCTGCATCTATCCTCGGGCTGGATGAGTACTGCTCACTGCTGCCCCCAGGATGTTGTTTCCTGGAACAGCTTCTCCTCTATTCATTCAGGGTACAGATCCTCTCTGATTTTTCATCTCAGCAAAGCCCCTTCCTGTCTGAACCTCCTTTAAGGATCCAGGGTGGATCCTGGAGGCAAATAAAGGACAGTGCTCATTGCCAGTTGTCTGCTTATAGAGGCTTGCGTTTCTGCAGTCCAAACTATGTAGAGCTGTGTACATGAGTCAGAGAGATTAGAGGTAGAGTTGGGGCTCTGAAATTTAGAGTGTGGTAATTTCAAAATATATTGTGGTCATCTGTCAGCTCTATAGTCCAGCTGTTTCTGTCACTGGCATCCAGGGGATACCAGATACCAGCTTTGGTCTGAATCTATAGTCTATATGGCCTGAGAAACATTTGTACATTACTTATACTTTTAATTTTATTCTGTATTTGTGCGTATATGATATTCATGTGTGAGTGGACATACATGTGTGACAGTTTGCCTCTTTAGGCAAGGATAACTTTCAAGGATTCTTCCCTCTTTCCCCATTTGCCTGGGTTCTGCAGAGCAAACATGAGTCATTATGTATGTGAATAAAGGTCTTCTCTTGCTGTCCCATATCAATGACTCAAGAAAACGCAAGGGACAGCAGGAAGAAAACAAACAATTTCTGCTTGCACGGTATAGTCTACATTACAGAATTGTTTTACCTTCTTGTTGATGGGAATAGACTACCTCTCTAACCACTAAGATGTGTTTGCACAGAACTTCCTTGTATGTCTTGAAACATATATTCTTCAATTAAAACTATTGTCCAAAAACAACTAGACAAGAAAGCCAATATTAGGAACATAAAATAAAGGGCATCATTTCAGGACCTAGATCCAGCTGTATCCTAAGCCAAATCCGGTCTATGAGTTCTCACTTCAAACCCTAATTCTCCCTGGCTTCTTTGGTTTATCCTCTTAAACCAAAGGACCTGGAACCCTCCCTCTCAGTCCACAGTCATCCTGACTTATATATTCATATGTCATCTACATCTAGTACAATGGCAACAAGTGGGTCACACAGCCACACTATAAGCATAGCTGATA
>NW_024434764.1:0-7710 GCF_017639785.1 Mesocricetus auratus | reverse complement strand
CTGAAATTCATGCAGGAAAATATTTTTTATTGGCTGTATATACTAGAGCATCTACTCAAACACAGAGAAATAGAATATTTCACCAAGAAAGTTGTTATGTATGCTTTGGAAAGAGCACCAAGTCAGACCCAAGGACTGCAGTATGGGCTGGTCCTCAGACCTAAAGAGGCAAAAACATGCTGTCAGTGGTCACGGAGTCTCGGCACATTGACAGAGTAGAGAAGACACAGAGGAGTGGGAGGGAGATCCTGTAAAACTGACACAGACTTGCCACAGTTACCTACATGTTGAATCGTCAGGTTCCAGTCATGCTTTTATCATGGGGAGTAAGAGAAAATGTCAACTGGGATCCATTTTAATTTAAAATAGGATAATTAGTTAACAGAAAAATTAGGATCCTGGATTTGCTGGGTTGTGGAGAAAAAACCAAGAACTTCTGTTCTTCCTGCTTCTGTCTGCTGAATACTGGGGCCACAGGTGAACACCAACATCGCCACTTTTGTGCCGACTGTAGCTGACATCAGGTCCCTTCCCAGCCCCATTTGGTTGCTTCTCTCCTGCTGTTTCACAAATTGTTAGATAGAGTTTTTAATCCATTCACACTTATAACTGCCATCTTGCTTATAGTGTGGGTAAGTCTCCTGTGCTTTTCCATTATTCACTTCTAATAGACACGCAGTGTTGTGTATGCGAGTTTGTCAAAGACTGATCCTGTCCAGTGTAGATGGCTAAGTTTGTAAAGTAACTGTGCTGCAAGCATAAGAACCTGAAATCCATCCATCAGCACAATCCAGGCCTGGCAAGGCATAACTATCAATCTAGCGCTGGTGATGCAGAGACCAGAGGATCTCTAGAATTTACAGGTCCACTGTTGAGTCTATAAGCTCCATGTTCAGCGAGAAGCCCTGCCTCAAAAAGTAAGGTGGTGATCTATTTAAGGAAAAACTTGACATTAGCTTGTAACTTCTTCAAACACATACATGCAGGTACACACACACACACACACACACACACACACACACATTGTACTGGTCCTGCAGCATTTATTTTGGATTGGAATTCACATTCAGAATTATGTTACAATTACATCCTCAGAAAACCATCAAAAATAGTTGTCCTGGGGCTCTGGGGGTGGGATTGAAGTGACAATATAGATGAGCTTTTAAAGTCCACACATGAGCTTGTCCTTTTCCTCTGGTTGCAACTTCTTTTTTGTTTGTTTTGATTTTTTCCTGTTTTTATTTATTTTTAAATTTAAATTTCGATTAGAAACAAGGTTGCTTCACAAGTCAGGTCCAGGTCCCTCTCCCTTTCCCTCCCCTCCTCCCACACCCTCCCCCCAACACCCCCAATATCCCCTCATTTCCCCAGGGAAGGTGAGGCCTTCCTTGGGGGTGCCCATATTCTGTCATTTCATCCAGGGCAGGGCCTAGACCCTCCCCCAAGAGTTCAGGATGAGAGTGCATCTCACATTGTTGGATGGAGTCAAAAGTCCATGTGTATACTCGGGATAAATACTGATCTACTGCCCAAGGCTCAATAGATTACCTAGGCCTCCTAACTGACACCCACATTCAGGGAGTCTTGATCTGTCCTATGCTGGATTCCCAGGCATCAGCCTGGGATTCAAGAGTTAACCCTTGTCAGGTCAGCTGTTTCGGGGGTTAAACCAGCCCAGTCTTAATACCTTTGGTCATAAGTCCTCCCTCTCTGTTACTGGCTTTCTTGAGTTCAGCTCAGTGCTTAGCCGTGGGAGTCTGCCTCTTCTTCCATCAGCCATTGAATGAAGGTTCTGTTTCCCAGACTCTCTGGACATGGGATGGTCACTCTTATAAAGGAAAGCATTTAGTTGTGACTGGCTTAGAGTTTCAGAGGCTTACTCCATCATGATCATGGTGGGACTTTGTAGCATGCAGGCAGACATGGTACTCGAGAAGGATCTGAAATTTCTTGATCCACAGGCAATAGGAAGTGAACAGTGCCCCACACTGAACATAGATTGAGCATGGGAGACCTCAAAGCCCATCCCCAGAGGGACATATTTTCTCCAACAAGGCCACACCTACTCCAACAAAGCCACATACCCTAATAGTACCACTCGCTATGGGAACCATTTTTTTCAAACCACCACATAGTCCAAGTTAGTAAAATCCTCAAGAAATTTTAATAACTGACAAATGACTTAATATAGGTAAGCTGTTTCCTCATCTTTAGGAGCCAGGACCAGTTATTTCCACAGAGTTGTGTGTGGAGGGAGGGTGTCAGAGAGTACACAGTGTGTGTTCATGTCCTCTTTTTTTTCATTTCAGGACATTCCTGAGGAGGAGGAAACTGCAGAGAGAGCTTCTTCAGGAAAGTCTGGAGATCTAGAAACAGTGTAGTGCAGCCGCTGGGAGCTTCTGGAGACCACTTTGTCTTTTTTGTGTGGATTCTTTCCACATCATTGTCACATATTCATCTGATCTTAAATCCATTGTGTAAATAATCAGTCTTGTGGAACTTGAGTGAGATGGGGCTTGCTAAACAACTACTGACTGTAATGTCCCTAACTGTTGTACTCAAGGATCTACCAACTCCTTGTAAGGTTAACCTTATCCTAACTCTGGGATCCATGGCTACTCCTACTATTAACAAATCCCTTTTTTAATAGGAGGCTGAAGGAAAGATATACGTTTCTTTTTTATCATTTTTTATTTTAATTTTAAATAGCTTGTTTTACATGTCAATCCCAGTTCCCTCACCCTCCCCTCCTCCTGCACTTCCTTTCCCCCACCCTCCCACCCTATTGCCAAATCCTTCCACATAGGGGATATCTAGAGTCTGTCATTTTATTCTGGGTAGGGTACAGGCACTCTCCTGAGAGTCCAGGCTGAGAGAGCATCCCTCTTTGTGCTATGGGCACATGAAGACTGTTTGTATTCCAGGGATAGACACTGATCCACAGCTCAGGGCCCCATAGGTTGCCCAGGCCTTCTCGCTGACACTCACATTTGGGGGTTCGAGATCAGTTCCATGCTGCCCTCCCCACTGAAGATCTGGGGTCCAAGAGCTCTCCCCTGTTCAGATCAGCTGTCTCTGCTGGTTTTGCCAGCCCATTCTTTGCCAATTTGCTCATCACTCCTCTCTCTCTGTCACTGGGTTCCTTGGGTTCAGTTCAGTGATTACTTGTGTGTTTGCCTCTGCTTCCATCAGTCACGGGATGAAGGCTCCCGGATGGTTATAGACATCAAGTTCATTATCAGGGATGGGCATTCGAGGTGGTCTCTCCACTATTGCTTAGCTTGCCAATTGGTGTTATCCCTTTAGATCACTCGAGGTCACTCTGGTGCCTGATCTGTCTTCGATCCTATGATTCTATCTTCCCCCTATTCTACCCCCACCCCTCAACTTCCTGTTCCCCCATGACCAACTCTCTCTTCCTCTTCATCCCCTCTCTTCTTCCCAGGTCCCACTTCCCCCTACCCTTCGCCGTGTTCCCCATCCATTCAGAGGATCTTGTCTCAATCCTCTTCTCTTGAGTACTATGCATATATGCATATCTTTTAGGTTCTTTCCTGTTTCCCAGACTCTCTATCAGTGGAAGTGCAGACTGGCACTATCCTGATCCATGTCTAGAATCCATATATGAGTGAGTACATACCATGTTTGTCTTTTTGCGACTGGGTTACCTCACTCAGGATGGTTTCTTCCAGTGCTATCCATTTCCCTGCGAATTTCAAGATTCCATTGTTTTTTTCTGCTGAGTAATACTCCATTGTGTAAATGTACCACATTTTCTCTATCCACTCTTCAGTTGAGGGGCATCTAGGTTGCTTCCAGGTTCTGGCTATTACAAATAATGCTGCTATGAACATAGTGGAGCAGATGCCCTTGTTGTATGAACTTGCCTCATTTGGATATATGCCTGAGAGTGGAATTGCTGGGTCTAGTGGTAGATTAATTCCCATTTTCCTGAGGAATCTCCATACTGATTTCCAAAGAGGCTGTATGAGTCGGCACTCCCACCAGCAGTGGAGGAGTGTTCCTCTCTCTCCACATCCTCTCCAGCATAAATTGTCTTCGGTGTTTTTGATTCTAGCCATTCTGACAGGAGAAAGATGGTATCGCAGAGTTGTTTTGATTTGCATTTCCCTGATGGCTAAGGATGTTGAGCACTTTCTTAAGTGTCTCTGGGCCATTTTAGCCTCCTCTACTGAGAATTCTCTATTTAGCTCTGTACCCCACCTTTTAATTGGATCCTTTGGTGTTTTGGAGACTTGTTTCTTGAGTTCTTTGTAAATTTTGGAGATTAGCCCTCTGTCAGATGTAGGGTTAGTGAATATCTTTTCCCATTCTGTGGCCTGCCTTTTTGTCTTTATGACTGTGTCCTTTGCCTTACAGAAGCTTTTTAGTTTCAGAAGGTCCCATTTGTTAATTGTCGATCTCAGTGCCTGTGCCACTGGTGTTATGTTTAGGAAGTGGTCTCCTGTACCAACTCGTTGAAGAGTATCTCCCACTTTCTCTTCTAAAAGTTTCAGTGTGGCTGGATTTATGTTGAGATCTTTGATCCATTTGGACTTAAGTTTTGTACAAGGCGATAAACATGGATCTATCTGCAGTCTTCTGCATACCAGTACCCAGTTATGCCAGCACCATTTGTTGAAGATGCTTTCTTTTTTCCATTGTACAGTTTTAGCTTCTTTGTCAAAAATCAAGTGTTCATAGGTGTTTGGGTTAAAATTAGGGCTTTCGATTCGGTTCCATTGGTCTACCTGCCTATTTCTGTGCCAATACCAAGCTGTTTTCAGGACTATAGCTCTATAATAGAGCTTGAAGTCAGGTATGGTGATGCCTCCTGAAGTTCCTTTATTGTATAGGGATGTTTTGGCTATCCTGGGCCTTTTGTTTTTCCATATAAAGTTGATTAATGTTCTTTCCAGGTCCTTGAAGAATTGTGATGGAATTTTGATAGGGATTGCATTGAATCTCTAGACTGCTTTTGGCAAGATTGCCATTTTTATTATGTTGATCCTACCAATCCAAGAGCATGGGAGATCTTTCCATTTTCTGGTATCTTCTTTGATTTCTTTCTTTAAAGACACAAAGTTCTTGATATACAGGTCTTTAACTTCCTTGGTTAACATTATCCCCATATATTTGATGCTGTTTTTGGCTATTGTAAAGGGTGATGTTTCTCTGATTTCTTTCTCAGTCACTTCATCATCTGTATATAATAGGGCCACTGATTTTTTTGAGTTTACCTTGTATCCTGCCACATTGTTGAAGGTGTTTATCAGCTCTAGGAGTAACCTTGCGGAATTTTTTGGGTCACTTATGTAAACTATCATATCTGCAAATAGTGAAAGTTTGACTTCTTCTTTTCCTATTTGTATCCCCTTTATCTCCTTTTGTTGTCTTATTGCTGTAGCTAGAACTTCAAGTACAATATTGAAGAGATATGGAGAGAGTGGACAGCCTTGTCTTGTTCCTGATTTTAGAGGAATTGTTTTGAATTTCTCTCCATTTAGTTTGATGTTAGCTGTTGGTTTACTGTACATTGCTTTTATTATATTCATTTACGTTCCTGTTATTCCTGATCTCTGTAGGACCTTTATCATGAAGGGGTGCTGGATTTTGTCAAAGGCTTTTTCAGCATCTAGTGAGATGATCATGTGGTTTTTCTTTTGCAGATTGTTAATATTGTGGATTACATTGATAGATTTTCGTATGTTGAACCATCCCTGCATTCCTGGGATTAAGCCTACTTGATCATGGTGGATGATTTTTCTGATGTGTTCTTGAATATGGTTTGCGAGTATTTTATTGAGTATTTTTGCATCAATGTTCATGAGGGAAATTGGTCTATAGTTCTCTTTCTTAGTTGTGTCTTTGTGTGGCTTGGGTATCAAGGTAATTGTAGCCTCGTAGAAAGAGTATGGCTGTGAGCATCTTGCTTCTATTGTGTGGAATACTTTGAGGAGTATTGGAATAAGCTCTTCTTTGAATTTCTGGTAGAATTCTGCACTGAAGCCATCTGGGCCTGGGCTTTTTTTGTTTGGGAGACTTTTGATGACTGCTTCTATTTCATTAGGCGTTATAGGTCTGTTTAGATTGTTTATCTGTTCTTGATTTAGTTTTGGCAAGTGATATCTTGCCAGGAAAATGTCCATTTCCTTTAAATTTCAAATTTTGTGGAGTACAGATTTTCAATGTATGCCCTGATGATTCTCTGGATTTCCTCAGAGTCTGTTGTTATGTCCCCTTTTTCATCCCTGAATTTGTTAATTAGCATGCTCTCCCTCTGTCTTTTGGTTAGTTTGGACAGAGGTTTATCTATTTTGTTGATTTTCTAGAAGAACCAACTCTTTGTTTTATTGATTCTTCTCAGTGTTTTTCTGGTTTCTACTTGATTGATTTCAGCCCTCAATTTGATTATTTCCTGGCGTCTGCTCCTCCTGGGTGAGTTTGCTTCTTTTTGTTCTAGAATATTCAGCTGTGCTATTAATTCTCTAGTATGACTGTTCTCCAGTTTTTTTCATGTGGGCACTTTGTGCTATAAACTTTCCTCTCAGCACTGCTTTCAAAGTGTCCCATAAGTTTGTGTATGTTGTGTCTTCATTCTCATTGAAATCGAGGAAGTCTTTAATTTCTTTTTTTATTTGTTCCTTTACCCAGGGATGGTGCAATTGTGCATTGTTCAATCTCCATGAGTTTGTAGGGTTTCTGAGATTTGTGTTATTGTTGTATTCTAATGTAAATGCATGGTGGTCTGATAAGATGCAGGGGGTTATTCCAATTTTTTTGTATCTGTGGAGATTTGCTATGTTTCCTATTATGTGGCCAATTTTATAGAAGGTTCCATGTGGTGCCGAGAAGAAGTTATATCCCTTTGTATTTGGGTGGAATGTTGTATTGATGTCTGTTAAACCCAGTTGGGTCATACCTTCTATTAGTTCTTTTGTTTCTTTATTAAGTTTTTTCTGGAGGTCCTATCTAACGGTGAGAGCTGAGTGTTGAAGTCTCCTACTATTAGTGTGTGAGATTTTATGTGCATTTTGAGCTTTAGTAATGTTTCTTTCATGAATGTAGATGCCTTTGTATTTGGGGCGTAGATGTTTAAAATTGAGACTTCGTCTTGATGTATTTTTCCTTTGATGAATATGAAGTGTCCTTCATCTCTTTTGATTGATTTTAATTTGAAGTCTAATTTGTTAGATATTAGGATTGCTACACCCGCTTGTTTCTTGGGACCGTTTGATTGGAAGCTCTTTTCCCAACCCTTTACTCTGAAGTAATGTCTGTCTTTGACATTGAGATGTGTTTCTTGTATGCAGCAGAAGGAAGGGTTCTGTATTCGTATCCATTCTGCTAGTCTGTGTCTTTTTATAGGCAAGTTGAGGCCGTTGACATGAGGGATATTAATGACCATTGATTGGTGAAGCTTGTTTGTGCTTGATTTATTGTTAGTGAAGTTATTTGTGTAGTTTCTCCTCCCTTTTTCTTTTGGTGTTTTGTAAAGTGTGATTATATACTGCCTGTGTCTTTGTGAATGTAGTTATCTTCCTTGGCTCTAGGTTTTCCTTCTAGCATTTTCTGTAGAGCTGGATTCATGGATACGTTTTGTTTAAATCTGGCTTTGTCATGGAATATTTTGTTTTCTCCATCTATGGTAATGGAGAGCTTTGCTGGATGTAGTAGTCTGGGCTGGCATCCTTGTTCCCTTAGCATTTG
>NW_024434763.1:0-2872 GCF_017639785.1 Mesocricetus auratus | reverse complement strand
GAAAACAATTTGAATTCTGCATATTGTAAGAAAAACACCTATTTCTGGAGTTCTTCCATTCTACACAGATGCAAACAAATCAAGTAATGCGGGAAATATACATATAGTAGTTCAAAGCCCTTACAACTCTGTACAAAAGGTAGAGTTATACACCATTTTCATGATACTTAAAGAATTTACAGAGCCTCTCAATATACTTAGAGATTCTTAGTATGCAGAAAGAGTCATTTTACAAAACGAGGCTGCACAATTAAGAATTTCTGTATTATATCAAAGAGCCATTGATATAAGACAGAAGAAAATGAAATTAGGGACAGTCATCTGTACATACTCAGTTCTTACTCTGCAAGTCTAATCTCCTTCATGTTTACTATCTTCCATAGGTTTGCCTTTCCTAGTATGCATACATATAAAAGTTGAAATTTTCTTTTGTAACATTAACGCTTGAGTTTTTCAGAGAACAAGGAATTTCTTGACAACAATCATCAAACAATTTGGAAAGAAAATGTGGCCCCACTTCATCAATCCAACCTGATTCAATTTGCTACATCTGAACTGCCCACATCATCGACTCCACCTGACGAGTACCATCCAGAAACCAGTTTGGAACTTCATCACTTGACACAACTCCATAACAAGGAATTGATACAGTGAATATTCTACAATCTGACAAGAGCTTCAGATAAGAGCTTCAATCAAAATTAGAACTCCAGTGAAGAACTTCACTCAAGCATCTACAGCCAATCAGACACTAATTAGCTTATCTAAGACTCTTGTTACATTAACATTTTCTTTACACAGGTCCCCTTGAAATTGTCATCATCCCATTTCAGCAGGAAGTAATTTTGAGAATTCCATTCCCCCTTTCCCTACTGTTGATATCACATGATAGTTTAAACCTGTTAATGTTAGTTTTCAATTATTTTAGGTTTGGGATTGGAAGGAGGGCTTAAGTCTTGGGGAAATATTTCAGATAAGTATAGATTTTAGATGTGATAGATATGTTTAGATTAAGATATAAGTAGATTATAACTTGCTTATCACCCTCTATGTATATATGTTTAATATGTTTGAGTTTTGTATCAAGATTAAATCTTCTATTTAGATTAGAAGGGGAATTGTAGGGGTGAGCCCACAAAACTCTCTGATCGAAAGGGCAGTGATAGGAAAATTAGCTCTGGTGGGCTATTTAAGGAAAAGAAAATATTCTCTCGCTCACTTTGAAAGCCTGCCATGCTTCTGACCCCCCAGTTTGTGTTCAAGTTCTTTCTCTGGTAAATAAATTTATTGTATTCCATATTGCATTGACCTCCCTTGTCAGGGTGATGTTTCTCTGATTTCCTTCTCAGCCATTTTATCATCTGTATATAGTAGGGCTACTGATTTTCTTGAGTTGCTCTTGTATCCTGCCAATTTGCTGAAGATGTTTATCAGCTGTAAGAGTTCCCTGGTAGAGTTTTTTTGGTCACTTAGGTAAGCTATCATATCATCTGCAAATAGTGAAAGTTTTATCTCTTCCTTTCCAATTTGTATCCCTTTGATCTCATTTTCTTGTCTTATTGCACTAGTTAGAACTTCGAGTACAATGTTGAAGAGGTATGGGGAAAAGGGCAGTCTTGCCTTCCTTAAGAGTCTCTCTTCCTTCAGTTTGATGTTTGCTGTATATAACTTTTATGATGTTTAGGTATGTTCCTGTCATCCCAGAACACTCCAAAGCCTTTATTATGAAGGAGTGTTGAATTCTGTCAAAGGCATTTTCAGCATTGAGTGAGATGATCATGTGATTTTTGTTTCTCAGCTTGTTTATATGGTGTATTTCATTGATGGATTTTCATATGTTGAAACATATGTTACTTTATATGTTACTTGGCCTGTTTCATTTGCTGCTTTTAATATTCTTTCTTTTTTCTGTATGTTTAGGGTTTTAATTATTATTTTGAAAGGGCATTTCTTTTGTGGTCCACTATATTTGGATTTAGTGTTCTGTAGTCTTCTTGTACTTTTATTGGTATGTCTTTCTTTAGGTTGGGAAAATTTTCTTCTATGACTTTGTGGAATGGGTTTTCTGACCCTTAGAGATGGGTTTATTCACTTTCTTCTATACCTATTATTCTTAGGTTTGTTCTTTTCATGGTGTCCCAAATTTCCTGGATATTTCTTGTTAGGGATTCGTTGGACTTTGAATTTTCTTTGGTTTATAAATTTAATTCCTCTAGTGTATCTTCAAAACCTGAGATTCTCTCTTCCATCTCTTGTATTCTGGTGGTTATGCTTGCATCTGTAGTACCTGACCATTTTCTCACCTTTTCTATGTCTAGCATTGCTTCAGACTGTTTTTTATTGTTTCTATTTCAGATTTCACCCTTGCACTGTTTGAATTTTTTCTTTTACAATTTTTGCTTTGTATTTTCTTCCATTTCTTGCATTTTTTGAATTGTTTTTCTTCCATCTCTTTAATGGATTTTATCATATCCTCTTTGAAGTGCCTCTATCATTTTCATACAGGTGTTTTTAATGTAATTTTCTTCTGTTTCATTTGGGCTGGGGTGTTCCAGTCTTGCTGGTGTAGGGTCTGTGGACTCTGGCGGTGTCGTATTGTTTTTTTCTGTTGCTCCTTTTGTTTTTATAAGATCTCCTTCCCATCAGTTCTTGCAGTAGGTTCTAGAAATTGCCTGCTCCTCTCATGTTGGGTGTGGCACCAGGGTTCCTTTCTGGTGGATTTTGGCATGTCCAAAGTTCTAGTAGCGCTTCACTTCCTGGTCTCATGGATGGAGAATGGACTAGGATGCTGGGGTGATTTGGTCCCCCTGGGATGGAGCCCCAGTAGTAGACATCAGGCACAGGAGTTTGGCCCTGGATACAGGCCCTGATA
>NW_024434762.1:0-4786 GCF_017639785.1 Mesocricetus auratus | reverse complement strand
TGTGAGGAGCCGCCCTCGCTATCGCTATTGCCGTTAGAAGATGGCGCTGACATCTGCTGTCAGTTGGAGTTAACCGTTAGAAGATGGCGCTGACATCTGCTGTCAGTTGGAGTTAACCGTTTAAGCTGTGCCTCTCCCGTGGCGTCATCTGGGGTGATGTGCAAACCACCAATCCCGGCTCTACACGTCTCACTCGGAGCTCCTAGGCTTATATAAGGGGCTGGGTTTCTTAGCTTGGGGTCTCCCTCTAAGAAGCTGATCATCTATCTCTCAAGATGCATTAAAGCTTTACTGCAGAAGGATCCGAGTGTTCTGCGTCGTTCTTGCTGGCGAGACGGTAGCGCGGGACATCTGGTGCCGAAACCCGGGAACTCTTCAACATCGCCGGCGCCGCGGGAGACCCTCGGAAGACGGGGCGGATTCAGAACTGCAGGGACGTAAGTTCAGAGAGGTATGCTTTATCCTGAACACCCCTTTCTCGACTTTGGCCTTAGTTTGTCATCACCGTGGGACGGGTCAGTGGAGGCTTTGGTGCTAGTCCTGTTTGTCCTTCTCCTTCATCGTGGCTGGTGCTGACAGAACGGTGCTGTCAGTCTGGTGCTGTCAGTCTGGTGCTGTCAGTCTGGTGCTGTCAGTCTGGTGCTGTCAGTCTGGTGCTGTCAGTCTGGTAACGGAGTTGAGCGCCGTTTTTTAGATAAGCCGCTAGCGCGATGGGGTTGTCACAGTCAGTGGTTACTGCCCTACAGACTGTGCTAAAACAAAGAGATCTTAAAATTGCACCACGAACACTTCAAAATTTTGTGAAGGAGGTAGATAGAGTGGCACCATGGTATGCTTGTTCCGGGTCCCTCACTGTGGCCTCATGGAACAAGCTAGGTAAAGAACTAGACAGGAAGCATGCAGAAGGAGATCTCCACTTAGGTACCAAAGCCATTTGGAAGCTAGTTAAAAACTGCTTGGAGGATGAGGCCTGTCACCCTGCTATAATAGAAAGTCAGGGAACCTTAGAGGAAGTTCAGGATAGCATGTCAGAAACTGAACGGAGTGAGAGAATGGGAGCTCGCAAAAGGAAAGACATGTCTAAGAAAAAAGGCCCTCCCCAAGAAGTTAAGAAAGGGGGAGAGAAAGAAGGGAGTGATCATTCACCCCCTAACAAATCTAAGAAAAAGAAAAAGCCAGAATCTAGTCTATACCCTACAGTAGAGCTAGAAGCCTTGGAGCTAGATAATTCTGATTCTGACACTCTGTATTCTAGCGAAGAAGGTGGTCTAGAGGAGGAGGTGGCACGGTATGAGGAAGAAAGATATCACCCTGATAGACACCGGCCACTGAAAACAAAAATGAATGTGAGGCCACCGCCTATAAATCCGGCGGGCTCACGCCCTCAGCGCCTCCGCAGTATGAGCTTCGGCTGAATACTGGTACTGACTCCTTTTTACCTTTAGAGGAACGGAGAAAATACAAGTAGCTTTTCCAGTATTCGAGAATGCGGAAGGCGGAAGAGTACATACCCCTGTAGATTACAATCAAATCAAAGAATTGGCCGAATCCGTTCGTAATTATGGGGTCAATGCTAACTTTACCACATTACAGGTGGAAAGGCTTGCTAATTTTGCCATGACTCCCACTGACTGGCAGACGACAGTGAAAGCAGTGCTTCCCAACATGGGACAATACATGGAATGGAAGGCTCTCTGGTATGATGCAGCCCAGGCACAAGCTAGAGTTAATGCCACGGCTGAAGATGAGAATCAGAGGCAGTGGACATTTGAAATGCTGACAGGTCAGGGTCAACATGCCCTTAATCAAACCAACTACATCTGGGGTGTCTATGGTCAGGTGTCGGCCGCCGCTATTAAAGCATGGAAGGCCCTCACAAAAAGGGGAGAGTCCAGTGGACACCTTACAAAGATTGTCCAAGGACCCCAAGAGCCATTTTCAGACTTTGTGGCCAGAATGACAGAGGCCGCCAGTCGCATCTTTGGTGATTCAGAACAAGCTATGCCCCTGATTGAGCAACTTGTCTATGAACAAGCAACCCAGGAATGTCGAGCGGCTATCGCCCTCGCAAAAGCAAAGGTTTACAAGATTGGCTCAGAGTGTGCAGGGAGCTGGGGGACCCCTAACCAATGCAGGACTAGCTGCCGCCATTTTACAAACGCACAGGTATAGAGATTTATCTAGTCGAAAAGCTTGTTTTAATTGTGGGAGAATGGGGCACCTTAAGAAAGATTGTCAAGCCCCTGAAAGAACAAGAGAATCGAAGCTTTGCCATCGTTGTGGTAAAGGTTATCATAGGGCTAGCGAATGCAGGTCAGTCCGGGATGTAAAAGGGAGGCTTCTGCCCCCTATTGAAGAACCCAAGGTACCCCAATCAAAAAACGGGTCACGGGGCCCATGGTCCCAGGGCCCTCAGAAATATGGGAACCAATTTCAGAAAAGCAATCAAGAGGAAGTAGAGGCTTCCGAGGAACCCCCGGAATGGACTTGCGTGCCGCCTCCGACTTCTTACTCATGCCCCAAATGAATGTTCAACCGGTCCCAGTCCATTCCCCTGGACCTTTGCCCCCTGCCACCATTGGGCTTATTCTGGGCCGTGGCTCCTTAACTTTACAGGGACTCATTATATATCCTGGAATTGTTGACCCGTATCATAAAGAGGAGATTCAAGTTCTCTGTTCTAGCCCTCGGGGTGTATTTTCTATAAAGCAGGGAGATAGAATTGCACAACTGGTGTTGCTGCCCTCCCTCGGGGATGGAGAAACCTACACTTTACAAAAAAGGGCTATGGGATCTTCTGGAAGTGATTCAGCCTATCTGGCTATACCCCTAAATGAGAGACCTACAATAAAATTGTTAATTAATGGAAAAGAATTTGAAGGGATAATGGATACGGGAGCAGACAAAAGCATTATTTCACTCCATTGGTGGCCGAAGTCTTGGCCCACTGTTGTTTCATCTCATTCTCTACAAGGTCTTGGATACCAGTCCTCTCCTGCCATCAGTGCCTCAGCCTTAACCTGGCGGAATGCTGAGGGCAAACAGGGATGTTTTACCCCCTATGTGTTGCCACTCCCTGTAAATTTATGGGGACGGGATGTGTTACAAGCCATGGGCATGACCCTAACTAATGAATACTCCCCCAGGCATCAGCCATTATGGCAAAGATGGGGTATACAAAGGGTAGAGGCTTGGGTAGGCAAGAACAAGGCAGAATAAAACCCATTACGCAACACGGAAATCGGGGTAGAAAAGGACTGGGTTTTATTTAGGGGCCGTTGAGGCTTCACGACCCATACCATGGAAAACAGAGGAGCCGTTATGGGTCTCTCAATGGCCTCTATCCTCTGAAAAATTAGAGGCTGTCACAAGATTAGTGCAAGAACAGGAACGGCTGGGGCATCTAGAGCCTTCTACCTCCCCATGGAATACACCAATTTTTGTTATTAAGAAGAAATCTGGGAAGTGGAGATTACTCCATGACCTGCGGGCCATTAACAATCAGATGCATCTTTTTGGCCCTGTTCAAAGAGGCCTTCCTTTGCTTTCTGCACTTCCTCAAGATTGGAAGCTTATTATTATAGATATTAAGGATTGTTTCTTCTCTATTCCACTTTACCCACGGGATAGACCAAGGTTTGCCTTCACTATCCCTTCTCTTAATCATATGGAACCAGACAAGAGATTTCAGTGGAAGGTACTGCCGCAAGGCATGGCCAATAGCCCAACAATATGTCAGCTGTATGTGCAGGAGGCTTTGGAGCCAATTAGGAAGCAATTTACATCTTTAATCGTTATCCATTATATGGACGATATTCTTATTTGTCACAAAGAGTTAGATGTTTTACAAAAGGCTTTCCCATGCTGGTGGCTGAATTAAAACAGTGGGGATTAGAGATTGCCTCAGAAAAGGTTCAAATTGCAGATACAGGCCTCTTTTTGGGCTCAATGATTACTCCCAAAAATATAGTTCCTCAGAAAATAGAAATTCGCAAAGACCACTTACAAACATTAAATGATTTTCAGAAACTTCTGGGAGATATAAATTGGTTGAGGCCCTTTTTAAAAATTCCATCTGCTGATCTAAAACCCCTCTTCGATCTCCTGGAGGGTGAGCCTCATATCTCCTCACCCAGAAAATTTACCCCTGCCGCCCACCGAGCCTTACAGATGGTGGAAGAGGCCTTACAGGAAGCACAATTACAACGTATTGAGGAGTCACTACCTTTTAATCTGTGTGTTTTTAAGACAGCTCAATTGCCAACTGCAGTCCTGTGGCAACATGGACCATTACTTTGGATTCATCCAAATGCTTCCCCTGCTAAGATTATTGACTGGTACCCTGATGCTGTTGCACAGCTCGCGCTTCGCGGAATAAAAGCAGCTGTTACACATTTTGGCAGGGATCCTGATTCCTTGATTGTGCCTTATACTGCTGCACAAGTTCAGACCTTGGCAGCCACATCTAGTGATTGGGCAGTTTTAGTTACTTCCTTTTCAGGACAAATTGATAATCATTTTCCAAAGCATCCAATTTTACAGTTTGCCCTAAACCAGGCTATAGTGTTTCCACAAGTGACAGCTAAAGACCCACTCCCAGATGGGACTGTGGTGTACACTGATGGATCAAAAACTGGTATGGGAGC
The DNA here is from genome assembly GCF_017639785.1 of Mesocricetus auratus. Classification (NCBI taxonomy): domain Eukaryota; kingdom Metazoa; phylum Chordata; class Mammalia; order Rodentia; family Cricetidae; genus Mesocricetus; species Mesocricetus auratus. The sequence goes on along the minus strand of NW_024434762.1, from coordinate 140 downwards.
TTATGTGGTCAAGGATAGGGTTATATCTAAACAATATAATGAAACTTCACCTCAAGTTGTAGAATGTCTGATAGTACTGGAGGTTCTTGAGGCTTTTCCAGGACCCTCAATATTGTATCAGATTCCTCTTATGTGGTTAA